>NW_011495025.1:3524261-3546026 GCF_000754665.1 Bison bison bison | reverse complement strand
TTTCACTCTCCACTTTCACTTTCATCAAGAGGCTTTTGAGTTCCTCTTCACTTTCTGCCGTAAGGGTGGTGTCATCTGCATATCTGAGGTGATTGATATTTCTCCCGGCAACCTTGATTCCAGCTTGTGTTTCTTCCAGTCCAGCGTTTCTCATGATGTACTCTGCATATAAGTTAAATAAAGAGGGTGACAATATACAGCCTTGATGTACTCCTTTTCCTATTTGGAACCAGTCTGTTGTTCCATGTCCAGTTCTAACTGTTGCTTCCTGACTTGCATACAGATTTCTCAAGAGGCAGATCAGGTGTTCTGGTATTCCCATCTCTTTCAGAATTTTCCACAGTTTATTGTGATCCACACAGTCAAAGGCTTTGGCATAGTCAATAAAGCAGAAATAGATGTTTTTCTGGAACTCTCTTGCTTTTTCCATGATCTAGTGGATGTTGGCAATTTGATCTCTGGTTCCTCTGCCTTTTCTATAACCAGCTTGAACATCAGGATGTTCACGGTTCACATATTGCTGAAGCCTGGCTTGGAGAATTTTGAGCATTACTTTACTAGCGTGTGAGATGAGTACAATTGTCCGGTAGTTTGAGCATTCTTTGGCATTGCCTTTCTTTGGGACTGGAATGAAAACTGACCTTTTCCAGTCCTGTGGCCACTGCTGAGGTTTCCAAATGTGCTGGCATACTGAGTGCAGCACTTTCACAGCATCATCTTTCAGATTTGGAATAGCTCAACTGGAATTCCATCACCTCCATTAGCTTTGTTCGTAGTGATGCTTTCTAAGGCCCACTTGACTTCACATTCCAGGATGTCTGGCTCTAGGTCAGTGATCACACCATCGTGATTATCTGGGTCGTGAAGATCTTTTTTGTACAGTTCTTCTGTGTATTCTTGCCATCTCGTCTTAATATCTTCTGTTTCTGTTAGGTCCATACCATTTCTGTCCTTTATCGAGCTCATTTTTGCATGAAATGTTCCTTTGGTATCTCTGATTTTCTTGAAGAGATCTCTAGTCTTTCCCATTCTGTTGTTTTCCTCTATTTCTTTGCATTGATCGCTGAAGAAGGCTTTCTTATACTCTTCTTGCTATTCTTTGAAACTCTGCATTCAGATGTTTATATCTTTCCTTTTCTCCTTTGCTTTTTGCTTCTCTTCTTTTCACAGCTATTTGTAAGGCCTCCCCAGACAGCCATTTTGCTTTTTTGCATTTCTTTTCTATGGGAATGGTCTTGATCCCTGTCTCCTGTACAATGTCACGTACCTCATTCCATAGTTCATCAGGCACTCTATCTATCAGATCTAGGCATGCTACAAGGTAGTATATTTCTGCAAATCAGCAAAGCAAGGGGCAGAAATATGTTTTAGAGACTCCTGGGATCTAACTCTGATCCAGCTCCCCAGACCATCCCCAACGTCACTCATCTTTGTTAAGATGGCCTTGTTGATGCTGAGTTTTATTAAAAGAAACTAAGAAAGTTTTAACATCATAAGCATTTCTTTACAATTAAGAGCACAGATCTTTAGGGTACATTTTTCTGAGATGGTAATATAACCCCAAATATAAAAGGGCAGAGGTAGAGAAAACATTAATCTATGTTTTCAACTCTGTCTAGAGGCAACATGCAAACCACACACATATTAATAAGAATATCTGGGTCCTCTTTGGGCTTCCCAGGTGGCACTAGTGATAAAGAATCCGCCTGCCACTGCAGGTAGATGTAAGAGATGCAGGTTCGATCCCTGGATCAGGAAGATCCCCTGGAGAAGGGAATGGCAATCCACTCCATTATTCTTACCTGGAGAATCCCATGGACAGAGGAACCTGGTGAGGTCCAGTACATGGGGTCACAGAGAGTCTGACACAATTGAAGGATTGAGCACACACGCATGCTGAGACAAAGAATTTATGATAGGCCAATTTAATTTATGCATATGTGAAACTTTTAAACACTTTGAATGAATTATCTTCTTTCTACAGGTAAATATTTACAAAATTACTATTTGATAAATCAGTTGTGCTTTCAGATTCTGAGGCACCTCAAGAGAGATAAGTACAAGTTGGTTACTTGATGAGTAACTTTTAAGTATATACTTAACTGCTCAAAGTCTCAATTACTTCATCTAAAAAATAGAAGTTATAATCTTCCATTACCTCATATGGTTGCCTTGAGTGTTAAATATAGGCTCAGTGCAGTGCCTGAGATATGGTAGATCCTTAGTAAGTGATTAACAACTTTTGATAAGAAAATTTTAATAATAAAAATTTGTGATTAGTTTTCCTTTTACAATTCATTTTTAAATATATATGAAAAATACCAAACTCATTTATAGAGTTCTTGTGATCATGAAAAATCTGATTTAAGAAAGTACTCTTCATTTGCAAATCCCATCATGAAGTTGAAAGCTAAATTACATAAAACTTTAAACAGTTATTTCATTTTTTCTTTGATTCATAGCTTTGCTAACTACCTGTCCAATTGCTGGTCTAATGTGCCTTGACTTACAGTTTTACATGTCTTTATTAGATTGCTAAATGTTTTTTTTTAATATGATAATCAAATGCCAATCATTTAATCATTTCTAATCTCAAATACTTTTGGGGCATCTACTGTAATCTTAGAGTACATTTTATTTCATGACTTCCTCATTGTGTTCTATTTATGCATTGCAATATGAAAAATGGTGCATGGTCAAATAAGTTTTGAAAACCCAGGATTAAAAGTAATGAATTTAGGAGAGAGATTTGCTTAGAGGCATAGTGATGGCAGTAACATGAAGTGACACTTGACAGTGTGGCAGTAATTCAAGTTGCGGTTCCAGGATAACAAAGCAGAGAGTAATTGATGCTTACAATGATATTCCTATCATAAATTAGAATGAAAGGTGATTCAGTATACTCAAATTAATAAGGTGGGTTATGTATAACAGATTTTACAATAATATCTATTTAATATAGAACTTTTAAAAGAAATTTTGAAATTGAAATGAGAACTTCAGTTATACTGAAGTTCATTATGAAATATTTCATAACGATTCATAACTTGTTAAATAGCTTGTTAATTTTGAAGACTTATTTCTACTTTATGAATTACCATTAACTTTTAACTCTTTCAGTTAGCTATCATAATAAGGGTAGTGTGGTGCCTCAAACACATTACATTAGCTAAACTAGGTAATAGTTTAGCTAATTACCTAAACTTCAGTAGGTGCATCAAGACTGTAACACAGTTAACCATAAATTACAAAATTATTTTACTTTCTTTTAGCCCTTTAACCAAATACCATACAGCAGGATCAACTATAACAGTATCAAATTCAGCTTAAAACTAAGTGGTATATTTTATTTTATTCATTTTCCATTCAAATGTAATAGATGACCTATTGACTGTTAAAGTTATTTCTACTTTTCTTATTTTAAATGGATGTTTTTAGTTCTTTCTAAATATGCCTATTTGTAGAAGGGGATTAAAGAAATTAATACTGTACTAGAAAATAATACTATATTAGAAATATGGGCACAGCTTTATAATGTCAGACTCAGAGTTAATGCTCGATAGAGTGGAACTTCTAGGCATGAGGTCAATGATGAGGATGGGTTCATTAAATATTATTCTACTTCACAGTAGCCTGAGTCTTCAAATTATCTATTAAAAGATAGTTAACATTTGTTAGTAACTAAATGATAGTTACTGATCTAAGACTAGAGCCTTATATATGTAAACATATTTAATCTGCATAAAAATCTCAATAAGATAAAAACAATAACAAATGTTAAGACATTATCTTCATTTTAGAGATGTGAAACATGTTTTGCAATTATACTTTAAAATAATTTTACCCCCATTTGCTCTTTCCCAGTTACAAGTTAAAGTTGGATTTTCTAGATTCTGAAGAAATGTAAGTAATTGAAAACTCAATTTCTGTTTCATTCCAGAAAGGAAATTCATTAACAGGATGGGATCTGTCTAGAGAAAAATTCATTGATGTGATAAATTTATGAATAAGTCATAAAAACAGAGGTGGGGATACACTTGAATGCTTGACTATCAATAGTTCACTGTTCAGTTGACTATCAGCTGTAAGGCTTAGTTTTTGTCATATTTTGCAACTTACCTTTGTGCTACCTCTGAAAAATCTCCAGGTTCCAATCTTCTATAAAGTAAGGTATAAATCTAAATTATTCCTAAATTGTCTAATTTTTGTGATACTCTGAAGTTATGCTGCCAAACAGACACCGAAGCCAATTCATTCCTGAAGTGTCTAATACATGTCCTGTACAATACTGCTGTAGGAGGGAAGGGAGGAAGGGAATGAAAAGCAAGAAAGGTGGGAGGGGAAGAAAGTGGAGGAGAGGGAAGGAAAGAAGGTAAATTCCTATCTTTCATTATATAATTTAGTTGTCAGAAAAAAAGGCATACATGTTAAAAATTCTGCAAAGAGTCCTTATATGACAATGAAAGTGCCATGGCAATTTAGAGACTCATATTTGCTCTAATAGCCTTAATCAAGACAAATGAACTGAAAGAGTAACAGCTAGTGTGGTAGGTAAGAACACTGGACTAGGAGTTAGACAATTTCAAATAAATCCCAATTTGTTTCCAAATTGTTCTTACCGAGTTGAAATAGTAATAATTATCGAGCATCTATCATGAATTAGGTACTTCAGTAACCACTTGATGTATAATAATAATCCTCAGTTTTATTGAACCAAAGTTGAAGTCTTCAAATTTTACTGATTAAAAGCGTAACTTATTTGTTTTTTTTTCTGGTAGAAAAACTCTATTTGTGTTATGAGCTTTTTCTTGAATCCTTATATTCAAAAAGTTGTAGAAATTGAGTGTGCAGTCACTTAATGATGGCTGGCCAGCTGCTTTACTTAGTTTGCAGTATGATGGTAACTTTCCCTGCTTAATTGAGAGAAAAGGTCAGTCACCATCCCAGCTTTTAATGCCAGTGGATTGTTTTGTGCCATAGAGAAACCTAATGGTTCAAAATGTTCTATTCTTTGAGGGTATGGAAAATGGCTTCATGTTTGTCTAGTTTGTTTCCTTAAGAGCTGGGATTAACTCTAAAAATCTTTTTTCAGTCTTACAAAGAGTCAGAGTTTATTAAATGTGGCAATCTCCACCAAATGTTCCCCTCAATATAAAAAGCTCCATTAAGCCAGGATATTGGGTACTTTCTCACTGCATGATACGTCTGTGTGTGTGGGTGTGTGCATGCATGTGTGTTTATGTATGTGGTTTAATTTATGAAACCAGTTTAAACACTGCATTCTTAAAAAGCTGGCTACAATCCTAAATTTTATGGAGAAGAAAAGATGTTTAGAAATCATTTGCTATACTACCAAATCTGAATGCCAATGAGCTACGATTTACTAATATAATGTATTCTTTACTAATGTTGCCTTCTTATGCTTTCAAAGGAATGTAAGGAGAGGGCCAGAATTGGCAAAAATGTGTTATTTTGTTTTTGCCTTCTTTTTTTGCTAATCCAGAATTTTTTATCTTTATACACTTTTCTGAAAGAGATGGGAATACCAGACCACCTGATCTGCCTCTTGAGAAACGTATATGCAGGTCAGGAAGCAACAGTTAGAACTGGACATGGAACAACAGACTGGTTCCAAATAGGAAAAGGAGTGCGTCAAGGCTGTATATTGTCACCCTGCTTATTTAACTTATTTGCAGAGTACATCACGAGAAACATTGGGCTGGAAGAAGCACAAGCTGGAATCAAGATTGCCAGGAGAAATATCAGTAACATCAGATATGCAGATGACACCACCCTTATGGCAGAAAGTGAAGAGGAACTCAAAAGCCTCTTGATGAAAATGAAAGAGGAGAGTGAAAAAGTTGGCTTAAAGCTCAACATTCAGAAAACGAAGATCATGGCATCCTGTCCCATCACTTCATGGGAAATAGATGGGAAACAATGGAAACAGTGTCAGACTTTATTTTTCTGGGGTCCAAAATCACTGCAGATGGTGACTGCAGTCATGAAATTAAAAGACGCTTACTCCTTGGAAGGAAAGTTATGACCAACCTACATAGCATATTCAAAAGCAGAGACATTACTTTGTCAACAAAGGTTTGTCTACTCAAGGCTATGGTTTTTCCTGTGGTCATGTATGGATGTGAGAGTTGGACTGTGAAGAAAGCTGAGTGTCAAAGAATTGATGTTTTTGAACTGTGGTGTTAGAGAAGACTCTTGAGAGTCCCTTGGACTGCAAGGAGATCCAACCAGTCCATTCTAAAGGAGATCAGTCCTGGGTGTTCTTTGGAAGGAATGATGCTAAAGCTGAAACTCCAATACTTTGGCCACCTCTGATGCTGGGAGGGATTGGGGGCAGGAGGAGAAGGGGATGACAGAGGATGAGATGGCTGGATGGCATCACCGACTCCACGGACATGAGTTTGAGTGAACTCCGGGAGCTGGTGATGGACAGGGAGGCCTGGCGTGCTGCGATTCATGGGGTTGCAAAGAGTCGGACATGACTGAGCGACTGAACTGACTGAATTGAACTGATACACTTTGGTAACCATTAGGGCACTAAAGATCTATAAAAGCTAACATGTTAAAGTTGAGTCTTTGAATAAAAGTCTCAAAAAATGTAAACTTGATATGTTTCATCCATTATAAATAAAGATCTGACATAAATGAGAAATTTTGTGACTTGTGAGACTAAAGAAATTTTAAAATTACCTCTAATAAAATGAAATATATAAAGAATTTATTCTTAAGTATTCGATCTGTAGAAATTCAGTGATAACATTTCATTTTCTTTTTGCAGATATTTACTGTATAAGGTATTGTGTGAGAACCCTAGAACTTGAAGCTGAAATTAATCAAAAAATGCTCTTTATTACTTTACTTTTTGTTGTTGTTGTTCAGTCGCTAAGTCCTGTCCAACTCTTTGAGACCCCATGGACTCCAGCACACCAGGCTTCCCTGTCCTTCACTATCTCCCTGAGTTTATTCAGATTCATGTCCATTGAGTCAGTGATGCTATCTTAACGTCTCATCCTCTGCCACCCTCTTCTCCTTTTGCCTTTAGTTATTGCCAGCATCAGAGTCTTTTCCATTGAGTCAGCTCTTCTCTTACCACCAAAGTACTGGAACTTCAGGATCAGTCCCTCCAGTATATATTCAGGATTGGTTTCTTTTAGTATTGACTGTTGGATCTCCTTGCAGTCTAAGGAACTCCCAAGTGTCTTCTCCAGCACCACGATTAAACAGCATCATTTCTTCGGTGCTCAGCCTTCTTTATGATCCAACTCTCACATCTGTACATGACTACTGGAAAAACCATAGCTTTGACTATACAAACATTTGCTGGCAAAGTGATTTTTCTGCTTTTTAATATGCTGTCTAGGTTGTCATAGCTTTTCTTCCAAGGAGCAAGCACCTTTTAATTTCATGGCTGCAGTCTCCATCCTGAGTGATTTTAAAGCCCAAGAAAATAAAAGCTGTCACTGCTTCCACTGTGTCCCCATCTATTTGCTATGAAGTGATGGGACCAGATGCCATGATCTTAGTTTTCTGAATGTTGGATTTTAAGCCAGGTTTTTCATTCTCCTCATTCATCCACATCAGGAGGGTTTTTAGTTCCCCTTCACTTTCTGCCATTAGAGTGGCATCATCTGTATATCTGAGCTTGTTGATATTTCTTCTGCTAACCTTGATTCCAGCTTGTGCTTCACCCAGCCCAGCATTTCACATGATGTACTCCGCATATAAATTAAATGAACAGGGTGACAGTGTACAGTCTTTTCATACCCCTTTCCCAATTTTGAACCAGTCCATTGTTCCATGTAAGATCCTAACTTTTGGGTTACTTCTTCACTTGCATACAGGTTTCTCAGGAGGCAGGTAAGCTGGTCTGGTATCCCCATCTCTTTAAGAATTGTCCACAGTTGTTGTGATCCACAAGTCAAAGGCTTTCACATAGTCCATGAAGCAGAAGTAGATGTTTTTCTGGAATTCCTGTGCTTTCACTATGATCCAAGGGGTGTTGGCAATTCAATTTCTAGTTCCTCTGCCCTTTCTAAATGTAGCTTGTACATTTGGAAGTTCTCAGTTCATATACATTTGAAGCCTAGCTTGAAGGATTTTGAGCATAATCTTACTAACATGCAAAATGGGCACAATTGTACGGTAGTTTGTATATTCTTTGGCACTGCCCGTTTTGGGGATTGGAATGAAAACTAGCCTTTCCATTTTGAGCATAATCTTACTAACATGCAAAATGGGCACAATTGTACAGTAGTTTGTATATTCTTTGGCACTGCCCGTTTTGGGGATTGGAATGAAAACTAGCCTTTCCAATTCTGTGGGCACTGCTGAGTTTTCCAAATTTGCTTGCATATTGAGTGCAACACTTTCACAGCATCATCTTTTAGAATATTATATAGCTTAGCTGGAATTCTGTCGCCACTAATATCCTTGTTTGCAGTAATGCTTCCTAATGTCCAGTTGACTTCAGGCTCCAGTATATGTCTGGCTCTAGGTGAGTGACCACACCATTGTGGTTATCTGGGTCATTAAGACCTTTTTTGTATAGTTCTGTGTATTCTTGCCAGCTGTTTTTAGTGTCTCTGTGTCTGTTAGCTCCTTAATGTTTCTGTTCTTTATTTTGCCCATCCTTGGATGAAATATTCCCTTGATATCTCAAATTTTCTTGAAGAGACCTCTAGTCTTCCCCATTCTGTTGTTTTCCTCTACTTCTTTGCAGTGTTCATTTAAGACGGCCTTCTTATCTCTAGTTGCTATTCTCTGGAGCTCTGCATTCAGTTGGGCATATCCTTCCCCTTCTCCCTTGATTTTTCCTTCTATTCTTTCCTATATATCAAGGCTCCTTGCACTTCTTTTCCTTTGGGTTCATTTAACCTAATGATTCTCAATATTAGTGGCAAATGAGGCAAGCTAAAGGGCTTTTTATAAAGGAGTATAAAAGTAGAAAATTGATTATGGATTTTTGTTTTCTGATAGCTGCTATATGAAAGTATTTTTCCTCTGTACTCAGAGGAGTACATGTGTAAAAGTACACTTCCACAGGGACTGTGAAATCTGACAGGGAAACAGATATGTACACACACACCCCGAATGTGGTAAGTTAAAATATTTTAAGATCCCCAAAGAGGTACAAATAATACAGTACAAAAGTTTAGATATTTGCAGCATTGCTTACTTCTAAAGGCAGTAGAGAAGTTTTCTTGAAGGAGTGCACATTTGAGCTTAATTTCTAATGCAAATGAGTTTTTGACGATAGAGTTACTGGAGAAGGGGATTTCCAAATGTTTAGGGGGAGACAATTAATGTAAGCAAGTGTCGAGATGGGAATTATGTTTAAAAAGGATTGTTGTAAAAAAGTATGATAACTTTTCTGAGAGTTGTAAAGGTGAGGGAATTAAAACCGAAGATTGTTCTCAGTTAGAGGGCCTGAATGCCTGTTGAAAGACCATGGAATTCATTCATGGCCTAAGTGAAATGCTGTCTTTCAGAAAAGGAGACACATGAAAAACCGTGTTTCAGAAAGATCAATTTGATGTTATAGTATGGCAAGGGGGGAGACTGAGTTAGGGGCACCTCTTAAAATATAATAGTACAGGCAAGGATTTTAATAGGTTTTCACTTTGATAAGAGATGAAAGCACAGAAAATGAAATTTTGCAAAACAAGCCCCATTCTTATATTTTGTGATTGTTTCCTTCTAGAAAGTGAAGAAATTAAACAAATAAATGGAAGTGAAGCTTCATCTAGTCTCTGTTGAGGTCCTGTGTAGCTAACTGTATGCAGTGTATGTCGGCATATTGAATATGTACAGTTCTGTGAAGGTCAGTAGTTAATAATCAGCTCTCCAAATAAAAATGCCTGAATTTGTAACATTTGCCAATTTCTGTGGTGTAAAATAATCATTCTCTGTGGCCAATTTCAAACTATCAATGTGAAAGAAATATTGTGTAAATGAATGCGAATTTAGGAAGTTTTGGGAGGAAAACACCTTACTGTTTTAGGACTGACAGGTCTTGTTGTTCTGTCGCTCAGCGTGTCCAACTCTTTGTGACCCCATGGACTGCAGCACACCAGGCTTCCGTGTTCTTCACCATCTCCTGGAGCTTGCTCAAACTCATGTCCATTGAGTCAGTGATGCCAAACAACCATCTCATCCTCTGCCGTCCCCTTCTCCTGCCTTCAATCTTTCCCAGTGTCAGGGTCTTTTCTAATGAGTCAGCTCTTCACATCAGGTGGCCAAAGTATTGGAGCTTCAGCTTCAGCATCAGTCCTTCCAATGAATATTCAGGGTTGATTTCCTTTAGGATTGACTGGTTTGATCTCCTTGCTGTCCAAGGGACTCTGAAGAGTCTTCTCCAACAGCACAGTTCAAAAGCATCAATTCTTTGGTGCTCAGCCTTCTTTATGATCACTCTTCTTGTGCTGAGGGTCAATCTTTTCCGAAATAGGAAAAATTCTAGGAGAAGGATCAATGGAAGCTGTATTTACCAGAGATTCTGCTTATGTTAAGATAATGTTTCATTCTGTGGCTACTGACTGTTCAGAAGATACCGTTATTGAGTTCAGGCTCATTCTGTTCACTACACGATAGGCCAATGAATCTGAGAAATGAGGTGTTGAGGCAGGGAAGAGACTTTAATTCGGGAGCTGGCAGACCAAGATGTCAGGCTAGTGCATCAAAATAACCATCTTCTTAGGTTCTGGGTGCTAGTTTCTTTTAAAGATCAGAGAAAAAGAAGCAATGAGGAACTAAAGTAAAAAGACAGAATAGAAAGGGAGAGGCAGTGGGGAAGTAAAGTGAAAGGGTCTTCAGTCTTGCAAAACATCTCCAAAGGAATGGTCATCCTTTGGAAGGGGTGTGTTAATTTCTTTTATCCACAGGTGGGCATGTCAGATTATCTCTCTAGGAGCTGAACAAAGGCACTGTAGTTTATAATCAGGCAGAGGGTCAGGGTCCTCTGAGGCAAGCTATTACCTATGATTATAATAATAAAAGCAACAAAAAGCAAGTGAAAGAAACAGTTCCCAACATGGAGTCAGACTTGGCTTCCTCCCTGCAACAATATCAGTTTAAAACATTTTTTAGGCTACTTTGATGGGCTGTTCATGCTTCCAGGAAGAGATGAAAATAATTAAAGGGTGCCCTGGCAAGGTACAAAAAAGACCTTCACGATCCAGATAATCACGATGGTGTGATCACTGACCTAGAGCCAGACATCCTGGAATGTGAAGTTAAGTGGGCCTTAGAAAGCATCACTACGAACAAAGTTAGTGGAGGTGATAAAATTCCAGTTGATCTATTCCAAATCCTGAAAGATGATGCTGTGAAAGTGCTGCACTCAATATACCAGCAAGTTTGGAAAACTCAGCAGTGGCCACAGGACTGGAAAAGGTCAGTTTTCACTCCAATCCCAAAGAAAGGCAATGCCAAAGAATGCTAAAACTACCGCACAATTGCGCTCATCTCAAAAGCTAGTAAAGTAGTGCTCAAAATTCTCCAAGCCAGGCTTCAGCAATATGTGAACCGTGAACTTCCTGATGTTCAAGCTGGTTTTAGAAAAGGCAGAGGAACCAGAGATCAAATTGCCAACATCCACTAGATCATGGAAAAAGCAAGAGAGTTCCAGAAAAACATCTATTTCTGCTTTATTGACTATGCCAAAGCCTTGACTGTGTGGATCACAATAAACTGTGGGCAATTCTGAAAGAGATGCGAATAGCAGACCACCTGACCTGCCTCTTGAGAAATTTGTATGCAGGTCAGGAAGCAACAGTTCGAACTGGACGTGGAACAACAGACTGGTTCCAAATAGGAAAAGGAATACGTCAAGGCTGTATGAAGAAACACAAGCTGGAATCAAGATTGCCGGGAGAAATATCAATAACCTCAGATATGCAGATGATACCACCCTTACGGCAGAAAGTGAAGAGGAACTAAAATGCCTCTTGATGAAAGTGAAAGTGGAGAGTGAAAAAGTTGGCTTAAAGCTCAACATTCAGAAAACGAAGATCATGGCATCCGGTCCCATCACTTCATGGGAAATGGATGGGAAACAGTGGAAACAGTGTCAGACTTTATTTTTCTGGGCTCCAAAATCACTACAGATGGTGACTGCAGCCGTGAAGTTAAAAGACGCTTCCTCCTTGGAAGGAAAGTTATGACCAACCTAGATAGCATATTCAAAAGCAGAGACATTACTTTGCCAACAAAGGTTCGTCTAGTCAAGGCTATGGTTTTTCCTGTGGTCATGTATGGATGTGAGAGTTGGACTGTGAAGAAGGCTGAGCACCAAAGAATTGATGCTTTTGAACTGTGGTGTTGGAGAAGACTCTTGGGAGTCCCTTGGACTGCAAGGAGATCCAACCAGTCCATTCTGAAGGAGATCAGCCCTGGGATTTCTTTGGAAGGAATGATGCTAAAGCTGAAACTCCAGTATTTTGGCCACCTCATGCGAAGCATTGACTCTTTGGAAAGGACTCTGATGCTGGGAGGGATTGGGGGCAGGAAGAGAAGGGGATGACAGAGGATGAGATGGCTGGGTGGCATCACTGACTCGATGGACGTGAGTCTGGGTGAACTCCGGGAGTTGGTGTTGGATAGAGAGGCCTGGCGTGCTGCGATTCATGGAGTCGCAAAGAGTCGGACACGACTGAGCAACTGATCTGATCTGATCTGATCTGGCAAGGTGACTCCTTCACACCGTCACATGTCCCACCTCAAAATTGTCTTTTTCATGTTTTGAATTAAATTCTTTGAAAATAAATGAAAACCAAAAGTTTCCTGTAATTGTTGTGATTGGTGCATAGTAGTGGAACTGACGCATCGCTGATCAAGATTTAGCTATCAGAAATGGACAGATTTTGGTTAATACTACAAGATTTCTTGATAATTTGAGGACATTTAGACAGTGTGAAACCAGAGGTAAACTCTGTGATCCTCATAAAGATTACAGTATATAATACAGCTGAAATTTTCTAAGCAAAATTGACATTGGGTATGAAGTTGAAGTAGATGTGCTTATTCTGCTCATTACCTTTCTCTTTTTTTTTTTTTTTTTGGTTTTCCTTTGTTATAAATTGGTTAAGTTGGTTCTACATGTATTGGCTACAGGAAGATGCAAAACTTCTTGTCTTCTTTGAGAAGGATAGTAACAGAATAATTTAGGTGAGGTCATTTTGGTTTCCAGGTAGCATAAGCTATGTGGTGGTGATTTTCACGATCACATCCTGATGGTATGGAGTCCAGAGAAAAAGCAGTTGTCCTTGTTCTTCATAGTTTTCTGACCGGCATCTTTCCTGCTTCACTAATGTTCAAAGCTTGAAGCCCATCACACTATTCTGCTTGTTACCCCTCTTCATTGTAGTCTTCTTAGACCTCCATCATATACTTCCCCTAGTCTTCAAAGATTATAGATCCTTACTCATTTTCATGATTTCCAGTATTGCTCCTGAAATGTTTCTTATTTATCCAAATTGTTCCCTCACCTTTCAGCTCCTTGAACTGATTTTTTTCATAATCTTCTTCTCCATCCTATCTCAGGCAGTGCATCCAAGTGCTTACCTGACATTTCCACTCCCATATCTGACTAAAATTTCAAACTTAACTTGAACAAACTAAACTGTTGGATATATATATATATATATAAATGTGTTACTCCTGCAATATTTCCTATGCCTGTAAATTCCTACTTAGTCCTTACATTGATTTAGACCCAACCTTAAAAATCAACCTTGTCTCCTCTATTTCTCTCCTAGCCCATATCTGAACAATCAGGAAATTCTGTTATTCTAGCATATATATATATATACATATATATATATACACACTCTTAAATCAGTTTTCACCATCTGTACTGATGAAACCTTGTCCCAACCACCATAAGCTGTCAACATATTACAGTCACCTTCCAAGCAGTCTTGCACCTTCTTTGCTTGCCTTTATGCAATCTCTTTTAACCTGGCATTGCCACATTTGCTGAGTTACCAAATCCAACCCACACTCAAGGCAAGAGAATTATACAACAGTGCAAATGCAAGCAAGCAGGCATCATTGGAAGCTATTCTAGAAGCCTATTACATTATGCAGTGTATCAAGTTTTAAGAGCTAGGCCTGACATGCAGAATTTAAAGCTAGAAGCTTACTAGCATGCTATAGCAAACACAGAATTCAGCTTTTAATTTGAAAGCTGCTAACATTCTCGTACCCAAACTGAAGAAGTCCAAGAATGGAAAGGCACTTTTTTCTTCTAGTTCAATACTATACCAGCCAAATCTGCTCATGAAAAGCTACTCTGTATAGTTCAAAGTCAACCAGCAGCTCCTGAGGCCCTGGCATCTGTGTTTTGACCAAGTCTATTCAAGGCCATTGTCTTTCTGATGTTTCTGGCACCCAAAGGCTTTGTTGAGGTCCATTCATCCCAAAAACTATCACTTAAGACTCATAACAATGTAAAAATAACTCCTGCCCCTGAGGAAAGTCTCCATAAGCTGCAGACAACCTTTCAGGATAAAACTCTTAGGATCTGAGGCTTAAAGCTCTTACTCAGAATTTAGCAGTTAAAAAGCCTACTGCAGAGCTGTGGAACAGAACACATGTTCTCTGCATGTGATCCAGCTAGCAAAAGAAAGAGGAATGAGCTGAGCCAAGCACATCAAGTTCATCCATCCCAAATTTAGCAGCCAGAAAAGTGATGCTTCTTTGCTAAGCAGAGAAGCTGAGAGTATAACACTAATAAAGCTCCTTCTACATGAAAGGAAACATCAGGAATGAAGAATAAGTGTTCGCTACAAATTTCAACAATTCTAATATGTCATTTGCTTTACAACTTTGTTTTAAGTATAGAAAATGAAGCATAGACACAGATATTTGACTTTATGGTTTATTAATGTTTATATTTAGAAAAGACCTCCACATTCTATAACTGAGAGATGTTTACCTGTATTTTCTTTCAGGTTCTTTTGCATTGTCTTTATATTTAGCGCTTTAATATATTTAAAGTTTATTTGAATAAAATTTAAGGATATACTCCTCCCATAGTTAACCAACTAGTAAGTTATAGGTATTAGTAAACAACCTGGTATTTTTCTCTATGCCTATAGCCCCTGATAGCTCAGTTGGTAAAGAATCTGCCTGCAATGCAGGAGACCCCAGTTCAACTCCTGGGTTGGGAAGGTCTGCTGGAGTAGGGATAGGCTACCCACTCCGGTATTCTTGGGCCTCCCTTTTGGCTCAGCTGGTAAAGAATCTGCCTACAATGAGGGAGACCTGAGTTTGATTCCTGTGTTGGGAAGATCCCTTGGAGAAGGGGAAGACTACTCACTCCATTACTCTTCCCTGCAGAATTCCATGGACTGAATAGTGGTCACAAAGAGTTGGACGTAGCTGAGTGACTTTCACTTATAGAAAGTACAATAAATTTAGAACTCTCAAACTTCTCAAACAGGAGAAAAATTAGTACTTTAGCCTTGAAGGAAAATTTGATAATGCATGTGAAGTTAGCCAATTATATGCATGTTGTTTAACTGTGACTATACAATTCTATAAACTTATTATAAGAAATAACCAAAGATTTGTTTGAAGAGTATCATCACAGCATTAATTGTAAAGAAAAAATGAAAATGCAAAAATGTCAAAAATTAGGAGCTTGGCCAATGTATAAAGTGTATAATGTGATAGTGTTTTATGTGCTCATCATAAAGTACATTGAAGAAAAATATTTGATACAAGAAAAGTCCTGAGAATGTAGTTCTCGGCAAAATTTAGAATATATAATGTACATGAATTCCAATCAGTTACATCTCACAGAAAAAGACTCAGAAAGGAACATACATATTAATCAGTGATTATCTTAGATAGTTGGATTTTTATTTGTTTGATTCTCTATCTGCTTACTTATGAATTCCTTTTTTCTAGTTTGTACTTTTCACAATGGCTTATCTCCTCTAATGAATTTAAGATAACCTGAGGCAGGGACTTTTACTGAACATACATCACAAATCTGGTTTGTAGTAGATTATTAGTTCAGTTCAGTCGCTCAGTCATGTCCAACTCTTTGCAACCCCATGGACTGCAGCACGCCAGGCCTCCCTGTCCATCACCAACTTCCAGAGTTTACCCAAACTCATGTCCATTGAGTTGGTGATGTCATCCAACCATCTCATCCTGTCATCCCCTTCTCCTCCTACCTTCAATCTTTCCCAACATAAGGGTCTTTTCAAATGGCCCAGTTCTTCTCATCAGATGGCCAAAGTACTGGAGATTCAGCTTCAATATCAGTCCTTCCAATGAACACTCAGGACTAATCTCCTTTAGGATGGACTGGTTGGATCTCCTTGCAATCCAAGGGACTCTCAGGAGCCTTTTCCAACACCACAATTCAAAAGCATCAGTTCTTTGGTACTTAGCTTTCTTTATAGTCCAACTATCACATCCATAAAACATAGTCTTGACTAGACAGACCTTTGTGGGCAAAGTAGTGTCTCTGCTTTTTAATGTGCAGTCTAGGGTGGTCATAATTTTCCTTCAAGGAGTGAGCATCCTTTTATTTCATGGATGCAGTCACCATCTGCAGTGATTTGGACCCTAAAAAAATAAAGTCAGCCACTGTTTCCACTGTTTCCCCATCTATTTGCCATGAAGTGATGGGACTGGATGAAATGATCTTATTTTCTGAATGTTGAGGTTTAAGCCAAATTTTTCACTCTCCTCTTTCACTTTCATCAAGAGGCTTTTGAGTTCCTCTTCACTTTCTGCTATAAGGGTGATATCATTTGCATATCTGAGGTTATTGATATTTCTCCCAGCCATCTTGATTCCAGCTTGTGCTTCATCCAGCCCAGCGTTTCTCATGATGTACTCTGCATATAAGTTAAATAAGCAGGGTGACAATATACAGCCTTGACGTACTCCTTTTCCTATTTGGAAACAATCTGCTCTAACTGTTACTTCCTGACTTGATACAGATTTCTCAAGAGGCAGGTCAGGTGGTCTAGTATTCCCATCTCTTGAAGAATTTTCCACTGTTTGTTGTCATCCACACAATCAAAGGCTTTGGCATAGTCAATAAAGCAGAAGTAGATATTTTTCTAGAACTCTCTTGCTTTTTTGATGATCCAACGGATGTTGGCGGTTTGAACTCTGATTCCTTTGCCTTTTTCTAAAACCAGCTTGAACATCTCGAAGTTCACAGTTCATGTATTGTTGAAGCCTGGCTTGGAGAATTTTAAGCATTATTTTACTAGCATGTGAGATGAGTGCAATTTTGCAGGAATTTGCGCATTCTTTGGCATTGCCTTTCTTTGGGATTGGAATGAAAACTGGTCTTTTCCAGTCCTGTGGCCACTGCTGAGTTTTCCAAATGTGCTGGTATATTGAGTGCAGCACTTTCACAGCATCATCTTTTAGGATTTGAAATAGCTCAACTGGAATTCCATCACCTCCACTAGCTTTGTTCATAGTGACACTTCCTAAGGCCTACTTGACTTCACATTCCAGGATGTCTGGCTCTAGGTGAGTGATCACACCATTGTGGTTATCTGGGTCATGAAGATCTTTTTGTACCATTCTTCTGTGTATTCTTGCCCCCTCTTCTTAAATATCTTCTGCTTCTGTTAGGTCCATACCATTTCTGTCCTTTATTGTGCCCATCTTTGCATGAAATGTTCCCTTGGTGTCTGTAATTTTCTTGAAGAGATCTAGTCTTTCCCATTCTATTGTTTTTCCCATTCCTCTATTTCTTTGCACTGATCACTGAGGAATGCTTTCTTATCAGTGCTGCTTATTAAATGTTGTTAATGAAATAAGACCAAAATTTCACTTTGTGGCAACAGAAGAACATACCAAGAATGTTCAGGAAGATAAACAGATTGAAGGATAGTGGAGACTCAAGACATAAGGAAATCCAGCACTAGTTGGTTTGAATCAGCTTTAGAGATTAGGATCAGGGACAGAATTTCTTTCCTTGGGAGAAATAGTAGATAAAAACAGAAACACAGTTTTTTAATATGTATACAGTAATTTGGGGGAAATGACATGGGATCTTTATGGTTCAAATATCACGAACTTCCATAATTGGGATACATGAGTTGAATCTGCACTTTCCTAAAACTGAACCAAAATAAGCTTAGTCATTGTTGAGGTCACCAATGCCACCATCAACATAAATAGCCTGGTTTAAAAAATATATTGTTAATAAGATTAGCCATTTCTGTCTTAAATTATGTTGCAGTGTATCTGGAATGAAGTCATTGTGCTTTTGGTAGTTGATTTTTAAATTACTTTAAATGAATGAGAGGATATGGGTTTTGTCACTATGGTGGCACTCTGCTGCTGCTGCTAAGTCACTTCAGTCGTGTCCGATTCTGTGCGACCCCATAGACTGCAGCCCACTAGGCTCCCCTGTCCCTGGGATTCTCCAGGCAAGAACACTGGAGTGGATTGCCATTTCCTTCTCCAACGCATGAGAGTGAAAAGTGAAAGTGAAGTCGCTCCGTCGTGTCCGACTCTTAGGGACCCCATGGACTGCAGCTTACCAGGCTCCTCCGCCCATGGGATTTTCCAGGCAAGAGTACTGGAGTGGGTTGACATTGCCTTCTCTGATGGTGGCACTCTAGCACTGTTCAAAGGAGAAAGTGCTTGGTTTGTAAATGATTTGTGTGTCTTTGTATATACACCAGAGCTTGATATAAAGGATACTTTGAGAGAATCTAATTGCTACTTTTTTTTTCTAACTTTATACTAAACAATGAATCTTTTGCTCTATAATGTGGTTTCTGAATGGTTCTCTTCACCAAAAAGAAAGAACTCAAATAGTTGCCACTAATAGTTCTTGATAAAGTTTAGTTTTCATCATTAATTGATATGTTGGCCAATATCTGATTAAGTACAGTCTCTGATTTATTTTATTATTCTGAATCATCTGAATCATTACTTGTCCCTATTTGAGTTAATATAATTTCATTTCTAAAACAGCCAAACTAAGTGCCAAGTCCTAATTTCTCCTTTCAATGAGCTAGCTTATATCTTGGATATAGTCCAGTAATTTAGGTTAGTTTGGGGTTTGATCACAACCTTGATACAGGTTTGATTTAGTGACAAAACAAATAATGAGATTAGTAATTGGAATTGATCACAGCATCAGAGTAGGGCTAAGAGCAAAGCTAACTCAATACTGAGCCAGGCATTTGTTGGGATATTTTTCCTCTCAGCTATTCAATTATTGATACCAGGCAGAAAGAAATTTTAAAAATTGCTGTGAGTTTAAGAAGGTGAACTTCAGGCAGAGCTTTTGTTTACCTTGTGGATCTGTACTAAAGGCATTTTGAAGTAGAGAATGCATGGTCATACGGTGGAGATACTCACTTTTAAGTGGATGTGTGAATGGAATCTCCACACAGGAAAATTTGGTACCATAATTCAAAATTATAATTGAGTATCTCTTTTAGCTCAGTAATTCTGAATACTCAAAATTATCTTATAGGTACATATGCATATAGTGTAAGATTATTAATTTCATTTCTGTTTGTAATAGTGGAAGAGTAAGAATATAGCACTGGTTAACTTTATTATGATATAGCCATAATATGAAATACTGTGTAAGCACACAAAATAATGAGGGAACTCATTACATACAAATACATGGTAATTTTAAGAAGGCAAACTGGAGAACAGTATTATACCATGTTATCCTGTATGTATAGAAGAAAAGAAAAACTACCCTGTGTGTGTGTGTATGTGTATATATATATATATATATACAGAGATAAATAGATATGTATGTGTTTCTAGTATATACATATAACATCTGTAGAAGGTTATGAAATAAATTGGTAAGATTAGTGGGCTCTGGATGGCTGAAGACTAAGAGTGGAAGATAAATCTTCCTGGAAAAAAATGGTATCCTTTTTGAATTTTGGACTATGTGAATGTGTTTTCTAGTCAAAAGTAAATTTACATTATATATCTATATATATGATTTACATACATATATACACATAAATAATTTATAAATATAGAAATACATATATTTACATACATACATATAGGACTTCCCTGGTGGTTGAGGCGCTAAAGAATCCACCTGCAGTGCAGGAGACCTGGGTTCGATCCCTGGGTTGGGAAGATCCCCTGGAGGAGTGCATGGCAACTCACTCCAATAGTCTTGTCTGGAGAATCCCCATGGACAAAGAATCCCAGCAGGCTACAGTCCACGAGGTGACAAAGAGTTGGACACGACTGAGTGACTAAGCACACAAGATATATATACAAGAAAAAGTAAATATATACTTATATCCAAGAATTTTTTAACCAGATCTGATGAAGCTCCAAAATTTAAAAGCATGCGAGTCCCCCCAAATTTAGAAAGTAATTCAATAAATTATTTTATTACCACATAAATGTTGTTCCTATTCTCAAGACAAAATAGAATAATATTGTGGCTTTCTACTTATGTTAGCCAATTCAGATTTTAGATTCTACAATTTGCAATTTTAGATTCTGTAACACATAGTGCTTATTCCTGTATTAGAAAGGATTCCTAAATCCCAGGTGTCCTGTTTTGTGAAAATGATTTGTTCACGCAGCCCTGATTTATCAATATGTCAGATATGTCCTTAGGACTTGGTTCCTTTCTCTCCATTTCTTGGATAGTCTCTACATTGGATTCATTTCTAGGGAGGTCTCCTCCACTCTGTGGCCTCTGTCAATTCATATAGAAACATACTCTATGACCTTAGCAGCATTGGTGAATGAAAGTATCTCTTTCTTAAAATTTCAACACAATTCTCAGATTTGGTCCTCTTTAAATAATATGGATCTTGTGCGTTTTGCATTTAATAAGAATGGTTGGGTACTCCTTGGTTATATGCCCATTGCAAAGGAGAAAAGGAAAGATATAAGCATCTGAATGCAGAGTTCCAAAGACTAGCAAGGAGAGATAAGAAAGCCTTCCTCAGCCATCAATGCAAAGAAATAGAGGAAAACAACAGAATGGGAAAGACTAGAGATCTCTTCAAGAAAATTAGAGATACCAAGGGAACATTTCATGCAAAGATAGGCACAATAAAGGACAGAAATGATATGGACCTAACAGAAGCAGAAGATATTAAGAAGAGGTGGCAAGAATACACAGAAGAACTGTTCAAAAAAGATCTTCACGACCCAGATAATCACGATGGTGTGATCACTGACCTAGAGCCAGACATCCTGGAATGTGAAGTCAAGTGGGCCTTAGAAAGCATTACTATGAACAAAGCTAGTGGAGGTGATGGAATTCCAGTTGAGCTATTTCAAATCCTGAAAGATGATGCTGTGAAAGTGCTGCACTTAATATGCCAGCAAATTTGGAAAACTCAACAGTGGCCACAGGACTGGAAAAGGTCAGTTTTCATTCCAGTCCCAAAGAAAGGCAATGCCAAAGAATGCTCAAACTATTGCACAATTGCAAATGGCAACCCACTCCAGTACCCTTGCCTGGAAAATACCATGGACGGAGGAGTGTGGTAGACTACAGTCCATGGGGCCACAAAGAGTCAGACATGACTGAGCAACTTCACTTCACTTCACACACTAGTAACGTAATACTCAAAATTCTCCAAGCCAGGCTTCAGCAATACGTGAACTGTGAACTTTCAGATGTTCAAGCTGGTTTTAGAAAAGGCAGAGGAACCAGAGATCAAATTGCCAACATCCGCTGGATCATGGAAAAAGCAAGAGAGTTCCAGAAAAACGTCTATTTCTGCTTTATTG
>NW_011495025.1:3507606-3524129 GCF_000754665.1 Bison bison bison | reverse complement strand
TCAAGGCTGTATATTGTCACCCTGCTTATTTAACTTATATGCAGAGTACATCATGAGAAATGCTGGGCTGGAGGAAGCACAAACTGGAGCCAAGATTGCTGGGAGAAATATCAATAACCTCGGATATGCGGATGACACCACCCTTATGGCAGAAAGTGAAGAGGAACTAAAATGCCTCTTGATGAAAGTGAAAGTAGAAAGTGAAAAATTTGACTTAAAGCTCAACATTCAGAAAACGAAGATCGTGGCATCTGGTCCCATCACTTCATGGGAAATAGATGGGGAAACAGTGGAAACAGTGTCAGACTTTATTTTGGGGGGCTCCAAAATCACTGCAGATGGTGACTGCAGCCATGAAATTAAAAGACGCTTACTCCTTGGAAGGAAAGTTATGACCAACCTAGATAGCATATTAAAACACAAAAGACATGTTTTTCCAGTGGTCATGTATGGATGTGCGAGTTGTACTGTGAAGAAGGCTGAGTGCCGAAGAATTGATGCTTTTGAGTTGTGGTGTTAGAGAAGACTCTTGAGAGTCCCTTGGACTGCAAGGAGATCCAACCAGTCCATTCTAAAAGACATTAGTCCTGTGTGTTCATTGGAAGGACTATTGCTAAAGCTGAAACTCCAATACTTTGGCCACCTCATGCGAAGAATTGGCTCATTGGAAAAGACCGTGATGCTGGGAGGGATTAGAGGCAGGAGGAGAAGGGGACGACAGAGGATGAGATGACTGGATGGCATCATCGACTCAATGGACATGAGTTTGGGTAAGCTTTGGGAATTGGTGATGGACAGGGAGGCCTGGCGTGCTGTGATTCATGGGGTTGCAAAGAGTCGGACATGACTGAGCGACTGAACTGAACTGAACTGAATTTTTAGGCTATTAGATCAACACTACTCAATACAAGTAGGACTTCCCTGGTGGCTCCACTGGTAAAGAATCTACCTGCAATGCAGGAGACCTGGGTTCAATCCTTGGGTGGAAATATCCCCTGGAGAAGGGAACGGCTACCCACTCCAGTATTCTGGCCTGGAGAATTCCATGGACTGTATACTCCATGGGGTTGCAGAGTCAGACACCACTGAGTGATTTTTTCTTACACTTTTCTTTCTTCACTCAAGACATTGGGTTGGGCATTTGGTCCCATCACTTCAAGGGAAATAGATGGGGAAACTGGAAACAGTGTCAGACTTTATTTTTTTGAGCTCCAAAATCACTGCAGAGAAACCACTCCCCAAAGGAAAATTCAAATGTTGTTAACATAGTAACTTGAGTGGGTGTTGGGCAAGCAAAAACGTCAGACATCAATTACACAAAGATTTGAAAAAGAAAAAAAGACTGAGATTTCATTTAGGGAAAACAGGACTGATAAAAGATGTGACAAAAATTGGTAAGCTTGCTGAACTTAGTGTAAATCCAAAGAGTTGGTCCTGATTTAGATATTAAACTAAGTCTATTGTTGCTCTCATTTTGAGTTACTGCCAAAACAGTAAGCAAGTAAGCGTGAAATAGACACTACTTTAGGACTTAAATGAATAGAATCAGCTTCCCCATGACTAACCTGTTTCCTCACAGAGTTAAGCCTGCAATTCAGGGGTCAGCCTCCTGAATTGGAGGAAACCAGGGCTGCTGGCTCATTGCCATATGTGGATACACTATATGAAGGATACTTGATGAAGGACTAGTATGTTCAAGTTTATGTGCTAATATATAAAGACTGTCTTTTTTGTGTCACATTTAAATGATCTGCATTCTTTTTCTTACTTTTTGGAACAACAGCAGCCAGTGGGAAAAATGATAGCAAAATGTAAAATCTAAGGGCAGAGAAACTGAACATACTCAATTGTTATTGAATGGCTGGGTGAATAAATAAATTTTCATAGAAAATTGGCCCGTGTAATAAAAGGAAAACTTTTTCAAGAAAAGTTTTCATTAAAACTACAGAAATCTGAATTATCCTGTGTGGTTTATTACTAGTAAAACATAATACTTGTGGACACAGTCGGAAAAGGAGACGATGGGACAAAGTGAGAGAATAGCATTGAAACATATACATCACCGTGTGTAAAATAGAAAGCTAGTGGGAAGCTACTATATAACACAGGATATCAGTCTGGTGCTCTGTCACTCTGTGACAACCTAGAGAGGTGGACAGGAGTGGAGGAGGGAGGGAGGCTCAGAAAGGAGAGGATATTTATATGTATGTATTTATTTATATGTACACACACACACACTTATGGCTGACTTGTGTTGTATGGCAGAAACCAGCAAAACTTTTTAAAGCAATTATCCTCCAGTTAAAAATAAAAAGATACATTTAGGTGACCATTTAATTTTATTAGACATAAAAAAATTACTGTATACCCTGTATACCATATTTTTTACCTTAATAGCTTAAAAATAAAAATATTCTACTTACACTGAAATCTGTTTATGTACTCAACAGATTTGAGCCAAATTGATCATGTTTCACTTCAAGAAATACTTACAAATATTTTTAATTCCATAGGACAGATCATTAATTATGCTTTCAGAGGAGATATAATTAATGGACTTGCACTATAGAATGAAGGCCTTTAGTAAACATAAATAATGCAAACTCACTCTACCAAGCACCTTAAGAGTACCCAAACAAATAGATCATCTTACGTGGCTGAAGCTTTTCCTTCCACATGTTCCCATGTGGAACGTGAAAGTATTCAAAATAATTTAGCATCAGCTTTTTGGTGAGATCTTCATAGAAAATTAAAGATTATTTGGTGAAGAGGTTATGCATCCCAATAAAATAGTCTGTCACGATTTATTTTTATAAAAGTTAGAATAGCCCTAATTAAAGGTTAGAATATGCCTATAATGACAGAATACGTATTATAATCTTGAAACGCCTGATTGTATTGCTAATGAATATTTTAAATTAACTTTTTTTTAAAATTTCAAAATACTGTCAGATGAGTAGAACAGCTCGTCTGAAGAAAAGCTCTTCAGATGAGAGTAAAGAACTGTCATATGCCCCTCCTCCAGTTTCCTCTGTTGTCATCATTCTCCCTTAGAAGAGTCTCTATCACAACAAAGAACCAATATTCATACATTACTCTTAACTAAATTTGGTATTTATTCAGCTGTCACCAATTTTCCCTAATGTCCTTTGTGCTGTTTGAGGGTTTAATCCAAGCTGCTTCCTTGCATTTAGTCATCATGTCTCCATAGCAACATAATCTGTAGTAGTTCTTAATCTTTCCTTGACTGTGGTAACCTTGAGTTTGGTCAGATTTTTGCAGAATGTTTCTCAATTTGAGTTTGTACAGTGTTTTTCTCATGTTTACACTGATATCATTGGAGGGGAAGATTGCAGAGGTAAAATATTCCTCTGGAAGATCCTCTGGAAAAGGAAATGGCAACCCACTCCAGTGTTCTTGCCTGGAAAACCCCAGGGATAGAGAAGCCTGGCAGGCTACAGTGCATGGGGTCATAAAGAGTCTGACACAACTGAGCGACTTCACTTTCTTTCCCTTTCATCACATTGTATCGTGTTATCTATAGGCGCTCTACAGGATAACTTGAGAACTTGGTTGAGGTAGTGTTTACCATGTTTCTCCACTGAAAGGTTACCTTTTCCCTTTTTCATTCTCTTCTCTTTGGAAATAAGTCTCTAAGCGTAGCCTGAGGCTGGCTGTGATGATATGCTCCATCTTGAAGAGGGGGAGTATCTGTATAAATTATTTGGAACATTTCTGTAAAAAGGAGTCATCTCTTTCCAATTGTTTATGTATTCATTTATTTATATATAAATTCATGCTTTTTTGTTTTATGTTTTGATTATAATCTATTACTATGCTGTTTACATTGTTGCTCAAATTGTTCCAGCTTTAGCATTTGGGTGCTCTCTCGTGTTGGCTCATTTATCTCTTTGGCACACTCCTTTCCATTATCTTTTGAGCACTTTCTGGCACAAGTTGTTCCTTCCTTGCCGCATCCCAGGAATCCCCTACTTCTGCAAAGAGCCCTGGTTCCCTCATTACAAGAAATCCAAACCCAGGCACTCACATTAATATAGAATCTTATACTTAAAATATGGCTTAATTGGAAAAATATTTTTAATACTTGTAAAATATTCTGTCATTTTCTTGGATAAAAAGTAACTCATTAATTTATGAATCAATGAAAAATATTTTAGAATTGAATTTTCATTTTTATGTTATTATACAAATGGCTGGCTGATAGCAAATTTTGTACACAAAGGATCAATAGTAAGAAGTGACAGAATCAACTAAGAGTATTTTATTTCTCTGTGTAAAAAGAAAGAACAGTATGTTTCTCAAAGCTATTACAATGAATCCAGATTTGTATTTTGCAATAGTAGATAGAATAGTACAATCTAAGAGAAGATGTAATGTTCAAGTTTCAACACTTTTTTCTAACAGTTGAGCAGTGACAGTTGAGTGTGATTACGTTTATAATCAAACATTTTAAACATTATTTATAATAATGGATGGACTTCCCAGATGGCACAGAAGTAAAGAATCCACCTGCCAGTACAGGAGACGCAAGGATGCAGGTTCGATCCCTGGGTCAGGAAGATTCACTGGAGTAGGAAATGGCAACCCACTCCAGTATTCTTGCCTGAAAAATTCATGGACAGAGGAGCTTGGTGGGCTACAGTCCATGGGGTGACAAAGAGCAGGACATGACTGAGTGACTAAGCACGCTTGCACGTAAAAATGCATATTAATACAATGGCATTTTTCCAAATTGTGATCTAAAATTTAGCCTGGAAAAACTGTTATTAACAAAAATAATTCCTTTCTTGCTCATTATTTATTGGGAAACGACTGCCTATTGTGATTTAAAAATACTATTCACTTTCTCATTTTTTAACAATTAAGCATAACTTTGTATACTTTTTGTTTCCCCTCAACAGTAACTTCTAGTAATTCTGACATCAGTGTTGATAGAGTAAGTACTAGATTGGTAGTCAAGAGTTGTTACCAGGATATATTGAAACTGAGGATTTAAAACATCAACTGTAACTTGAGAGTACTTTATTAATTTGTATTTAGATATAGAGTTGCATTGGTATTGCTGTCATTGAATGAAAGGGTAAATTAATTAAAATATGAGGTATGGTTAAGAGATATCTGAAGGATTTACTACAGTATTTTATCTATAGGATGAATAGATTGGAATGCCACCTATATTACAGATCACTGAAACACAAATGGGAAAGCAAACTGAAATTGAAGATATTTTTATCTTATTTTTTGCTGTGTGTTTCTCAACTTGATAATTAAGTGCAGTTTATCAGATGCTGTCATATAAGATTGATGTGCTTTTAAAACACATTTTCCTCAAGATTTCCTAAGAGCAATAGAATTAAAGTGTCACGCTATAAGATGAATTTGAAAGTTAAAGCCAAAACAAAGTTTTCTCTAAGAATGACATTCAAATAATCAAGGTTACATGATGCATATTTTAGAGTCTGCTTTCCATAATACTTAGAATGACACATTTATTTCTGGGAAGTTGTGGGAGACCTTAACCCTAAAAGAAGTTAAACATGAAGCTTTATTTTCAGCTCGTCTTCTTACAGAAGTTAAATAACCCTTCATCTGATCCAGGCTTTCAGATTTTCATAGCCAAATGTCGTCTCTATCTCCTGAATACCTGATTTTTAAAGACATAATACTTTCTTATGTTATGCAAAATATCAGTACTTTTAGGAAAAATATCAGATAATTCAACTATATATGAACTGGGTTCTATCACTTGCTTAATTTGTCATGAAAAAGCTAATGATAGAGAAACAGCTCGAATTTTGTTTTTCTGTTTCTGAAAAAATGTTTCACTCATTTCTTATGTTAGAATTCTGCAGTAAGTTCATTACCAAGAAAGCTCTTTGTTTCTTCATTACATCATATGATCAAATAGTGGAAGTCATCAGTCCAGAATATTTCCTGATTTTGTGCTAATAAATGGCCAAGAAGCTCTGAATATATTTAGAAATTAGTAACTAACTCACCTCAGTTATCTGGTGCATGTATTTTCCTGTTTCCTTTAGTAAATTATTGTTCAGTTTTTATCTAATTTCCTCCTTTAGACACTGTAACTCAATGTTCAGGCTTATGTCAATTTCTAAAGAAAGTACATGTTATGTAAAAAATATATACACTGAGTTTCTTGGTTCTCATCTTTATAGTTCATAGCCTTTTTTTTTCTGGACTTGATAGTCAGAAGTAATCCTACTTTAATGAATATTTAAAGTGTTTCAGTTTATTGTGTACCTGTATCAAATGAATTGAAAATGATCTTTGAATAAAAAGAGCATCCACAGCATCTATTCTTTGAGTGTGTTCTTTTGTTGGAATTTGTCAGCCAAACTTGTCTACTTGTTCCCTTATCTCAAGGTCAGTCATGTTTTGTTTTAATCTTTACTGTAAGTTTTTTTCTCTATTTGTGTTCATCTGTATTTGGAAATGGAGTTAAAAAAATGTAGGTGTGCATTTTTTCCCCAATGTTTTGTTTGCTTATCTACTTAAATGAAATAACTCCTCTGAGAGAATGAGTTAAAAGCATAGTAAAATAACTTCTATTGCTATGTATTATCAGTATCTTTTTATTGCTTTTAGGAAAAATGATGACAGACCTCTAATCCAGAAGTTTTAACTGATTCCATTTTTTTAAAGGACTAAAAAGAACAGCATTAGCAACATTCCAATAATTCTCTTATATTTGTGTAAATCTTGTCCTTAAAGTTTTGTTTAGTTGAATATAAAAAAGTTTGTCAAGAGCTATGGATATGGGAATTTAAAAAAAAATCATATGTCTTCATTTTATAGTTGTAAATTAATGGCAAATGTGCTTTTCATGATAAATTAAAAACTGGATATGATGATTTAAATCTCCATAAATAGAATGACACCTATTTGAAAATCAGCCTGAGAAGTGTTGAAATAGCACTATAGTGAACCATTATAGGTACAGGATAACAATCAATAAATGTAAGAATATAAGTTAAGTGTAACACTGGATACCATCCTAACATAAAAGATTTTCATATTTAATAAAATGAACTTGAAATGCAAATTGAAAAGTGATCATTTGATTAATTTCTTAGATAACTATTTCTAAATTAAAAACGTTTCATTTTACAAAAAATATTTGAAATTTTCTACGGCCAATTTTACTTTACTAGCTGAGCGGCTTCCCTGGTGGCTCAGAAGGTAAAAAATTCATCTGCAATGCGGGAGACCTGGTTTCAGTCCCTGGGTTGGGAAGATCCCCTGGAAGAGGGCATGGCAACCCACTCCAGTATTCTTGCCTGGAGAACACCATGGACAGAGGAGTCTGGTGGGCTATAGTCCAGGGGGACACAGTCAGACGCGACTGAGAAACTAAGCACATTTTTACTTATTTGTTTTTTATTTTAATAAGAAGAGTTAGATTCTAAATTATGAATAATAAAAATGACTATAAAAATACCTCTTTAATTTTGTTTTTCTTATAGAGTGCAGATATGAGCCCAGCAAGTAGCACCACTTCACTTCCAGTTAGTCCTCTTGCGGAAGAGCCTTTGCCTTTCAAGGTAAAAATAAATTTTAAAATGTTTTTAAAATTGTTCACAATATTTTTAGGATCTTCAAAATGTATTTATTTTGCCATGTAAAATAGGTAGTTCAGGCATAGATGGTGAGGTTAACTGCTTTAACTTGTAAGGATATTGTTTCAGATGTTAAAATTTTGTTGTTTTGTCTGTTGTCATTCTAGTTGCTAAATGAAGGTAAAGATTTTGAATAGAAATTGATATTTTATATAGCACTTTGTCTTGAATGTAAGAGACAGTGATTTCATTATAATAGTTTGATGTCATATGAATTATAGGTTTCAGATCTTTTATTTATATTAAGCAGTAAGTTTGGAATGAACTATTCAGCACTCATCCAGTGGTTAAACTTTCATTAGCTGGTTAAATTTTCATTGATGACTTAGGTCGTAATTAATTAATTGTGTATTCTTTAAAGACTAATGGTCAAATCAAAAATTAAAATATAGAATCACTCCTCTAAACACTGCATTTTAAAAATAATGCTAAATATGGTTAGAGAATTCTTCAGTTTGGGACTCTATATACGTTAAAAATATCAAGTCACCTTCTTGTTTTGCTATTTAAGATTGTTTCTCTTTAAGCCAAAGCTTGTAAATCAGCTATTTTAGATGTGTACTATAGATGTTTGGATTTTTTAGGATTATTGTAGATAAAGGCACTCTTTAAGATCATGGGAAATTAAAAAAAAAAAAAAACTTGAAAAGTTGGGATGATACTCTTAGGTGCAGTTGTTTTAATTTGGTTTAAAGACAAGTCAACATACTTTTGACAATTTATTATAATGATTTGTATTTTATCATTAACTTCTCATTGTTTTTCATATGAAGACAAAATCTTATTTGACTTAATATTGCTCATACTTCATACTGTGACTGACATGGATTTCCAAATGCAGTACTCAATATTTGCTGTTTTGTCAAAGTGAAATTAATAGGTTATAAATTCCATTATAAGTCTTTGGTTTTCTAATTATAAATGCTTTGTTGTTTGATGGTAGATAATATAATTGTTAAAAGCTCATTTTATATCAGAGAATTGTTAAATAATGAATCATGTTCTGATTGTATCACTTATTGAGAATCATTTTATCATTTTACAACAAAAGGAGAAAATACTACTACTGTTTCTAAGTTTATTATTTCTTAATATTTTGTCTTATGGTTATGGGACAAAATTTACAGAAGAATCGTATTTTTAGCAAGTTTTTAATTTAATTCTCAAAGTGTCACTAGAAACCATTTTCTCTTTTTAATATATTGATAATGACTGCCCTCCTTGAAAATTAATGTATTTTTAATAGAAGTAAAAGGAAAGGTCAGCTATATTCCAAAATGTGCTGACATAAAGCTAATATAAATATAATTATTTTAGTTAGTTTCACTGACTGGCTCTAAGAGATCAATATTTTCTTCGTGTTAATGTGTATAAGTGGTTTTATATGCAATTAAAGTTTCAAAGTGCTTATGATATATAATACTGGCTTTTGGTAACCAATATAATTATAGTACCACTTAATTCACTTCTTCTTTGAAAGGAATATTATTTATATTTTTAAAAGAATTTTATCAGACCGAAAAACATTCCACTAGTATTTTAAAAATATTCAAAATTAATGTTTCAAATTATAAAACTCCTGCATTTGCTTTTTAAAATTTTTGTCTTATAAATTGTTGTCATATAAATGAATAATAGAATTCTTATGTATCCTTATTTAAACACAAAATATACAGAAATTATTTTGAGATATACTTTAGTAGCATAGTATGTTTTAATTGCAAACAAAATTTGTTGAAAACTAAAAACACATGACATTGAACTTTTCTGACAACTATACCCCAAACAATTCTGCTATTGTATTTAATTTGTGTTGAAAACTTTAAACTTTTGATATTTGATCAACATGGTAACTAAAAAAAAAAAAGATTATTATAGCTTTATATTCCCCAAGGATAAAATGATACTAATCATCTTTAATCTTTTAGTTTTCTAAGACAGTGATTTTTATCACCCAACTCCATAACCATCTGCCTTGACGTTAGACCAGCAAGGCTTTTGAAAGCCTTGGTGGCTGGTTGAGAGACTTAAATTATACCTTATCTCCAGGGATCTTCCTGACCCAGGGTTCGAAGGCAGGTCTCCTGCATTCCCTGTATTGCAGGTGGATTCCCTACCATCTGAGCCACCAGAGAAGTCCCAGTTTATCTCCTAAGAAGTTAATTAGGTTAATAAAAGAAAGCATTCCATCTCTTTTCTTGGTCTATTTTGGAAGCACTCATACAACAGTTGGAGGAAGATATCCTGTTTGAGCTCAAGTGTTTATCAGGGTAAATGCTTTCCTTTGAATACTATCTTTAGAATGACATTCAGATTAAGTTGATTTTAACCCTACCATTTGACATAATGACAAATGATATGTTACGTATTTTACAAATCCCTAATAATTGCCTCCCCACTAATATCTCTACCTGTGTTATTGAGTTGAATGTCAGATGAGAAGTTGGCTATCAATAGGAAGGTACCACACTAAGATCTACTAGATTAAAGGTAGTAGAAAACCGGTAGCACCCTGGAGACTTTCCCAAGGAGTCAAGAGAGGTAAATTATCTCCTTTGGAGATACAGCAATCAAAGATGACAATTAAATTTTGTTTGGGATCAGATGCTTCTTTCCCATAATAAAATGTATTTTTCAGAACTCATTGGTATTGGGGTACATACTTCAATTTAATTTTCAAACAAAAACACATCTGCTCTGAAAAATAGTAAAAGCTCTCATATACTTACTTATGACTCTCTTCCCCGTACAGAACAATTCACCTCACGCTAAATTTCTTGTGCTTACTATTTAAAACCCATTGCTATAGTGTTTTGTTTTGCTTAGTCTTTCAGAAATTAGGAAAGTTTTTGTGAACATTCATCTGTCTTCTCTAACTCACTTGCAATATCTGGGTACTCTGTGCCTTCTTCCCCGCCCCCCCCCCCACCCAGATAGAACTGATTGATCAAAGATAAGTAGGATTTCTCCAGGTGGACAAGGCACATGGATACCAGTTCACCACAGTCAACATTCCCTATTCACATCTGGCCATGAAAGAATTTGAGTGAATCCCTTTATAGAAAAGATGTATATATAATTCACCAGCCTCCATATATACCACAAGTAATAACTCACAGATTTCCCAATTCGACTCTTGGTTCTGAGAAGTTTCTAGGAGTCTAGGTTTTTATAATGGCAGACTACTCTTACAGGCATACATTTGGAAACAAAGGACAAACGTGTAACCTCATTTTTTAATAGTGTTAAACATACATGTGTGGTGTGACACATGCCACTATATTGTTGTGGAAAGGCCAAGGGATAATTAATTTCACATGGGCAGGGATAAATTTTATCAAATAACAATAATAGAATCATAATAGTGCAAGATAATTAAGTGGGACTTGATATGAGGAAAAAGGGAGTAGACTGCTTAACGGTTAATTAAAGGTTTTATGTTTTTGTGCAGAATAGCCAAGCTGACATTGTTAACTGTGATGTACCCATTCCATTCTATTCTGCCTGTTTCCTCTGCCATTCTCCCTGATTTCTCTGATCTGCCTCCTCTCTTCCTATGTTGGCCTCAGTCGGAGACACCACACCCAAAATGCCTTGGGGTCACCAAATATTGCTATTCTTTAATAGGATGACACTGTTGACTTGTATATACAGTTATTAACAGCCTCAATCCATTCCTGAAACTAATCTTCTTGAAGCTGCATGTGTGCTAAGTTGCTTCAGTCATGTCCACCTCTTTGCAACTCCATGGATTGTAGCCTGCCAGGCTCCTCTGTTTGTGAGATTCTTCAGGCAAGCATACCAGAGTGGGTTGCTATCTCCTACTTCAAGGGATCTTCCCACCCCAGGGATTGAACCACATCTCTTGTGTCTCCTGCATTGGCAAGCAGTTTCCTTATCACTGTGCCGCCTGGTGACCCCTCCATTAACAGTACACTTGATCTGGGCCAAGTTCTTTTTGCCAATCACTTTCATCACATTTTTGTTGTTGTTCTCACAGATTTTACTTATTTGTTTATTTATTTATGGCTGTGCTAAGTCTTCATTGCTGCATGCAGACTTTCTCTCACTGCAGTATATGGCCTTCTCATTGCAGTGGCTTCTCTTCTTTCAGAACACAGGCTCTAGGGCCTGTGAGCTTCAGTAGCTGTGACACATGGGCCTACGAGTTGCAGCTCCCAATGTCTAGAGTGTGGGCTCCATGGTTGTGATGCATGGACTCGCTACCCAGCAGCATGTGGAATCTTCCTGGACCAGGGATCAAACCCGCACCCCCTCCTTGGACAGGTAGACTCCCAACCACTGGACCGCAAGGGAGTTCCATCACATATTTCTTCTTCAATAAGGCCTGCTATCTACATTCTAATGCCTTTTACTCCAGAAAACATCTTTTCTTTGATTAGATAAATTAGAAACGGGTATTATTATCTTCCCTTATCCTCTCATCCTTATCCTATAGTCAACAGGAAAGGAACACATTCAACCCACCTTCTCATTAGATGTTGTTTCAAAAGCGTACCATGAATATCCTCCATGCACCACTTTCAAAGTCTGAAAACAGGAATAAACCATTGCTTTCTTGGCCCATTGACTGCTGCTTCTCTGTGACACTGCATTCCTGGCATATGTAAAGTGGTTAGGTATCCAGTGCCTAGAATCAGCAGTGGAACCAGCCTCCTTGAAATCTAACCATCGTTCCTGGTAGCTGACACAGAATGGAACTGAGGTTTTACTTGGGTCTTCTCCTACAGAAATCCAAGGTTCTCTGAGTACTTTTCTTCATCCCCAGAAATCACAATTTAATCTAGACTAGAGAAGCTTTCTCTCTTCCTAATTCCCTCAGAGTTATATCCCTCTTTCCTCCAACCAGCAAGAGCACTGGAAACATCTCTTCCATGTACTTTTTTGTTGTTGTTTATTTGTTTGAATATTTTATTTTGGAGTAGAGTTGATTAACAATGTTGTATTAACTTCAGGAGAATAGAAAAGTGATTTAGTTATACATATACATATATCTTTTCTTTTTCAAATTGTTTTTCTACTTGTTCAGTTACTAAGTCATGTCTGACTCTTAGCAACCCCATGGACTGCAGCATGCCAGGCTTCCCTGTCCTTCACTATCTCCCAGAGTTTGCTCAAACTCTTGTTTGTTGAATAGGTGATATCATTCTGCTAGGTAGTTACATAATATTGAGCAGAGTTCCCTGTGTTATCCATGTACTTTTTGGAGCTGAGAAAAGCAACTGTCTGAAGATTCTTCTCCCCTGATACACACACCCTATTTTAAGAGGACAGAGGACAGAAAAGAAGAAATAGAGAAATATACAAAGGTCTCCAAAATTTTATCCTGCCATGCAATGCAGAGCTGTTATGATATGTTTGACTACATATAGCCTAAACTCAGGACTTAGTAATATGTAGTAACACACATAATTTCCTCTCAATTATATAAAAGAAATATTGGGTAGGAAAAAATAGCAGAAAATATACAGTGATCCACCATCAACTATTTGGATGAACTATACTTATTGTTCCTATAGTTTCTATAATGATCACATGGTTTTATTTTAAGAACAATATTTTCAAGAAAGTAGAAAAGATAATTGGAAACCTTAGAAGCAGTATAGCCCAGTTAAAATCTCATTTCTGCCCCTTTCTGTGTGTATGACCTTGAGCCATTTACTTTGTGTTTCAGTTTCTCCATCAATAGAATGGGAGGAATAGCAACCACTTCTTCACTGGGTTCTTGTAAAGTCAAATGAGTTATTAAACAGAAAGTGCTTAGAGTAGCATGTAATAAATAGCACATGAGTTTTGGTCTTAGTTCTGGAAGATGTTGTAGGTCTTCATAGCACCTGTCAACTTCAGATTCTTCAGCATCAGTCGTTGGCAGCATAGACTTGGATTACTGTGATGTTAAATGGTTCCTGTGGAAATGAACTAAGATCCTTCTGTTGTTGATGAGGTTGCACCCAAGTACTAAATTTGAGACTCTTTGTTGACTCTGAAGGCTACTTTATTTCTTCTAAGGGATTCCTGCCCACAAGAGTAGATACAATGACCATCTGAATTTAATTCACCCATTCCTGTCCATTTTAGTTCACTGATTCCTAAGATGTCCATATACAATCTTGCCATCTCCTGGCTGACCACATCCAATTTACCTTGATTCATGGACCTAACATTCCAGGTGCCTGTACATTATTGTTCTTAACAGTATCGGGCTTTACTTTCACCACCAGCCATGTCCACAGCAGAGTGTTGTTTCTTCTTTGGCCCAGACATTTCATTTTTTTTTGGAGCTATTAGTATTTACCCTCCCCTCTTCCCAGTAGCATCTGACTTGGGGGGTGGGGGGTAGTCTCATCTTCTGGTATCGTATCTGTTTGCCTTTTCATAGTGTTCATTGGGATCTCCATGCATGAATACTGAAGTGGGTTTCCATTTGCCCTGGAAAACCACAGTGGTATGGTCACACATCTAGAGCCAGATATCCTGAGAAAGAAGTCACATGGGCCTTAGGAAGCATTACTGCAAACAAAGCTAGTGGAGGTGATGGAATTCCAGCTGAGTCATTTCAAATCCTAAAAGATGATGTGGTTAAAAAGTATTTTACTCAATGTGTCAGAAAATTTGGAAAACTCAGCAGTGGCCACAGGACTGGAAAAAGTCAGTTTTCATTCCAGTCCCAAAGAAGGACAATGCCAGAGGATGTTCAAACTACTGTACAACTGCACTCATTTCACATGCTAGCAAGCTAAATGATCAAAATAGTTCAAGCCAGGCTTCAAAAGTGCATGAACCAAGAATTTTCAGATGTGCAAGCTGGGTTTAGAAAAGGCAGAGGAACCAGAGATGAATTTGCTGACATTTGTGAGATCATGGAGGAAGCAAAAAATAAAAGTATCTACTTCTGCTTCACTGACTATGCTAAAACCTTTGATTGTGTGGACCACAACAAACTGTGGAAGATTCTTAGAAGAGTACTAGACCACCTTACCTATCTCCTGAGAAACCTGTATGTGGGTCAAGGAGCAACAGTTAGAAGCAGACATGGAAGAACAGACTGGTTCAAAATTGGGAAAGGAGTATAGCAAGGCTGTATGTTGCCACCTTGCTTATTTAACTTATATACAGAGGACGTTATGCAGAATGGCAGGCTGGATGAATTACAAGCTGGAATGAAGATTGCTGGGAGAAATATCAGAGACCTCAGATATGCAGATGATATTACTGTAATGGCAAAAGTGAAAAGGAACTAAAGAGCCTCTTGATGAGAATGAAAGAAAAGAGTGAAAAAGCTGGCTTGAAACTCAACATTAAGAAAGTACAATCATAGCACCCAGCCCCATAACTTCATGACAATTAGAAGAGGAAAAAGTGAAAGAAGTGACAAATTTTTATTTTCTTGCACTCCAATTTCACTGCAGACGGTGACTGCAGTCATGAAATTAAAAGACACTTGCTCCTTGAAAGGAAAGCTATGACAAACTTAGTGTATTAAAAAGTAGAGACATCACTTTGCCAGCAAAGTTTCACATAGCCAAAGTTATGATTTTTCAAGTAGTCCTGTATGGATGTGAGAGTTGGAAGTCTGAGCGCTGAAGAACCGATGTTTTTGAATTGTGGTGCTGGAAAGACTCTTGATATTCCTTTGGACAGAAAGGAGGACAAACTAGTCAATACTAAAAGAAATGAGTGCCAGTTATTGATTGGAAAGACTAATTCTGAATGCCTTAACCATCTAATGGAAAGAGTCAAGTTGATGAAAAAGACCTTGATGCTGGGAGAGAGTGAAGGCAAAAGGAGAAGAGGGCAACAGAGGGTAAGATGGCTAATAGCATGACTGACACAATGGACATGAATCTGAGCAAACTCTGGGAGATAGTGGAGGACAGAGGAGCCTGGCATGCTGCTGTCAATTGGGTTGAAAAGAGTCGGACATAACTTAGCAACCAAATAACAAAAATGATATAAATTTTAATCATTATTATTTTTTTGCGGAAGAGATATCTCTAAGTTTAAACCAAGAAAAATTGTATATATTAGAAGTAACATGAAGCAAATATTTTTCTCAACTCCTTCTATTTCATTTCTAGATGTAAGAGTAGGTATGTAAAGTCTTTTATGAAGAATGGTGCTTCATATTTTTTCCTTGAAGGCATGCTCTTTATTTTATATCCTCGAGTATTCATATGAGCTCTTATGAGCTCTTATATATCAGATGACTCTTACAAAAAAAATAAATAATGGAAATGTTTGTTAACTATGAGGGAGAAAGAGTAAATATAATGAATTTGTCTTAAGGGAAAACTGGTAGATATAATAAAAATTATTTGGAAAAAACAAATACATAATAGTTTGTATAATCATAGAATGTATTGTATCTTTCTAAAAGACCACACTACAGTGTATTTTTCTTTAATTCATGAAACCTCCCTTGTGCATTAACCTGATAACTAACTTCCTAAATACAATCTCCACTGAAGGAACGTTGTTTGCTTTTTTTTTAACTTTATTTATCTATTTATTTTTGACTGTACTGTATCTTCATTGGTGCAAAGGCTTTTATCTAGTTGTGGAGAGTGGGGGCTACTCTTTGTTGAAGTGCAAGTGCTTCTCACTGTGGAGATTTCTCTTGTGGAGCATGGGTTCTAGACACAAAGGCTTCAGTAGTTGTGGTTCCTGAGATCTAGAGCACAGATTCTGTAGTTGCTCAATGGTATGTGGGATCTTCTAGGATTAGAGATCGAATCCATGTCTCCTGCATTGGCAGTTGGATTCTTCACCTTTGAGCCACCAGAGAAGCCCTGAATATTGTTTAATCACAAAAGATTCTGGGAAAAACTTATTGTGAACAAAGGA
>NW_011495025.1:3500099-3507506 GCF_000754665.1 Bison bison bison | reverse complement strand
TGAACAAAGGACTGTTGGTATTTTCCTCTTCACGTGTTATAATAGCAATATAGTTCAGTTCAGTTCAGTCGCTCAGTCGTGTCCAACTCTTTGTGACCCCATGAATTGCACTCCATGAAATGGACCTCCCTGTCCATCTCCAACTCCCGGAGTTCACTCAAACTCACGTCCATCGAGTCCGTGATGCCTTCCGGCCATCTCATCCTCTGTCGTCCCCTTCTCCTCCTGCACCCAATCCCTCCCAGCATCAGAGTCTTTTCCAATGAGTCAACTCTTCACATAAGGTGGCCAAAGTACTGGAGTTTCAGCTTTAGCATCATTCCTTCTGAAGAACACCCAGTGTTCAATATAGTAGTATTTCTTTATTTTGTCTAAAACACCATAGTGGAAAGGAGCTGAGTTGGAGACTCTGAGGGAGAGGAGTCAGGTAGTGGTGTGACCTCGTAACATCATCTGTTGTTTATCTTGCGTTGGTTAAGATTTTTTATGTTTACTGTTATCTTTCACTTATTGAATTTAATGGCCTCTTTTTATTACTGAAATCACATTTTAGATGTCTGAGAAAGTCTAAAATGGTATATTCTACAATTTTTGGTTGATTTTTGACTAAGCCATCTATTAATTATTCATCGGGTGATAAGTCAGTTTATAAAATACCCACCATGTGCTTGGTGATATCCTAGACACTGGTGCTTCAGTGTAAAAAACACAGACTGAATTCTTGCTTTCATGATATTTGGGTTCTAGTGAGGAGTGATAGATAGTAAACAGATAAATATATAACATGTCAGATAGGGATGATAAATTCTACAAAAAAATAATGCCAAATTTTGAAGATAGGAATTGACTTTAAAATGTGTGTCTCCAGAGTTCAGAGTCATGCTGCTTAATTTCTCCACAAGTGGATGGGCGTCACTGCATGGAAGAGATCAAGCCCTGAAACTTTGGAGTGGGAGCACTGACTCCAAGAACCTAGACTACCAGAGAACTAACCCTACCAGGATTCAAATAGTGAGAACTCACACAAAGGAAACCATTGGAATACAAGACATGGCATCACCCAACCACCATTAGCACCCTGTGTAGGACAACTCATCTAAACAACAAACAAAACAAAAATAGAAACTCAATCAGCAGCAAACAGGATTAGCATCTCACTCAGCCTTGCCCATCAGAGGAAAAAACAAACAAACAAACACTCAGCACAAATCTCACTCCATAGGAAGCTTACACAGACCCAAACTTAGAAGAGCAGAAAACAAAAGGAAGAAAGAATTCAACCATGAAGGCTGAGAATATGAGACCTCAAACACAATAAATTTAAAAACAAAATAATAAAAAGGCAGAGGAGTACTACATAAATGAAGGAACAAACTAGAAACACAGAAGTCCAAATAAGTGAAGAAGAAATAGGCAAAATACCTAAAAGAATTCAGAATAATGTTAGTAAAGATGGTCAAAAACCTTGAAAACAAAACAAAGAAAATGCAAGAATCAATTAACAAAGATCTAGAAGAATTAAAGAATAAATATGCACAGACAAACAGCACAATTTCATGAACAGTATGAAAAGGCAAAAAGACAGGACACTGAAAGATGAACTCCCCAGATAGGTAGGTACCCAATATGCTACAGGAGATCAGTGGAGAAATAACTCCAGAGAGAATGAAGACATGGAGCCAAACCAAAAGCAACACCCAGTTGTGGGTGTTGGAAGTGTGGGTGTTGGTGATGGAAGTAAAGTCCGATGCTGTAAAGAGCAATATTCCACAGGAACCTGGAATGTTAGGTCCAGGAATCAAGGCAAATTGGAAGTGGTCAAACAGGAGATGGTAAGTGTGAATGTCAACATTCTAGGAATCAGCGAACTAAAATGGACTGGAATGGGTGAATTTAACTCAGATGACCAGTATATCTATTATCGTGGGCAATAATCCCTTAGAAGAAATGGAGTAGCCATCATAGTCAACAAAAGAGTCCGAAATGCAGTACTTGATGCAATCTCAAAAATGACAGAATGATCTCTGTTTGTTTCCAAGGCAAACCATTCAGTATCACAGTAATCCAAGTCTATGTCCCAACCAGTAATGCTGAAGAAGCTGAAGTTGAACAGTTCTATGAAGACCTACAAAACCTTCTTGAACTAACACCCAGAAAAGATATCCTTTTCATTATAGGGGACTGGAATGCAAATGTAGGAAGTAAAGAGATACCTGGATTAACAAGCAAATTTGGCCTTGGAGTACAAAATGAAGCAGGGCAAAGTCTAATAGAGTTTTACCAAGAGAATGCACTGGTCAAAGCAAACGTCCTCTTCCAAAAACACAAGAGAAGACTCTACACATGGACATCACCAGATGGTCAATACAAAATCAGATTGATTATATTCTTTGCAGCCAAAGATAGAGAAGTTCTATACAGTCAGCAAAAACAACCAGGAGCTGACTATGGCTCAGATAATGAACTCCTTATTGCCAAATTCAGACTTAAATTGAAGAAAATAGGGAAAACCACTAGAAGATGCAGGTACGACCTGAATCAAATGCCTTACAATTATACAGTAAAAGTGACAAACAGATTAAAGCAATTAGATCTGATAGACAGTGTGCTTGAAGAACTATGGATAGAGGTTTGTGACATTGTACAGGAGGCAGTGATCAAGAGCATACCCAAGAAAAAGAAATGCAAAAAGGCAAAATGGTTGTCTGAGGAGGCCTTACAAATAGCTGAGAAAATAAGAGAAGCTAAAGGCAAAGGAGAAAAGGAAAGATATACCCATTTGAATGCAGAGTTCCAAAGAATAGTAAGGAGAGATAAGAAAGACTTCCGCAGTGATCAATGCAAAGAAATAGAGGAAAACAATAGAATGGGAAAGTCTAGAGATCTCTTCAAGAAAATTAGAGCAAGGGAACATTTCATGTAAAGATGGGCACAACAAAGGACAGAAATGCTGTGGACCTTACAGAAGCAGAAGATACTAAGAAGAGGTTGCAAGAATACACAGAAGAACTGTACAAAAAATCTTCATGACCCAGAAGAGCCAGACATCCCTGAATGAGAAGTCAAGTGGGCCTTAGGAAGCATCACCACGAACAAAGCTAGTGGAGGTAATGTAATTAAAGTTGAGCTATTTCAAATCCTAAAGATGAAGCTGTGAAAGTGCTGCACTTAACATGCCAGCAAATTGGGAAAACTCAGCAATGGCCACAGGACTGGAAAAGGTCAGTTTTCATTCCAATCGCAAAGAAAGGCAATGCCAAAGAATGCTCAAACTACCACACAGTTGCACTCATCTCACACGCTAGGGAAGTGATGCTCAAAATTCTCCAAGCCAGGTTTCAACAGTACATGAACCGTGAACGTCCTGATTTTCAAGCTGAATTTAGAAAAGGCAGAGGAACCAGAGAACAAAATGCCAACATTCATTGGATTATGAAAAAAAGCAAGAGAGTTCCAGAAAAATATTTACTTCTGCTTTATTGACTATGCCAAAGCCTTTGACTGTGTAGATCACACACAAACTGTGGAAAATTCTTCAAGAGATGGGAATATCAGACCACCTGACCTGCCTATTGAGAAATCTGTATCTGGTCAGTGGCAACAGTTAGAGCATACTGGTTCCAAATAGGAAAAGGAGTACATCAAGGCTGTATATTGTCCCCCTAGGTTCCAATCCTGGCTCCTCCACTTAATTAGTGTGTGACCTTGGAGAAGGGATCTAAAATTCTGAGACACAGTTTCTATAGCTGTAAGATACTTTGGCCACCTGATGTGAAGAGCTGATTCATTTCAAAAGACCCTGATGCTGGGAAAGATTGAGGGCAGGAGGAGAAGGGGACGACAGAGGATGAGATGGTTGAATGGCATCACTGACCCGATGGACATGGGTTTGGGTGAACTCCGGGAGTTCGTGATGGACAGGAAGGCCTGGCGTGCTGCGGTTCATGGGGTCACAAAGAGTCAGACATGACTGAGCGACTGAACTGAACTGAACTGAACTGTTCATGGCATTTTCAAGGAAAGAATACTGAAGTGGTTTGCCATTCCCTTCTCCAGTGTACAATGTTTTGTCAGAAATCTTCACCATGACCCATTTGTTTTGGGTAGCCTTATATGTCATGGCTCATAGTTTCACTGAGTTAGACAAAGCTATGGTCCATGTGATCAGATTGGATAGTTTTCTGTGATTGTGGGTTTCTGTCTGTCTGACTCTGATCAAGATAGATAAGAGGCTTATGGAAGCTTCCTGCTGGGAGAGACTGACTGAGAGGGAAACTAGGTCTTGTTCTGATAGGCATTGCCATGCTCATTAAATCTCTAATCTAATTTTCTGTGTATGGGTGGGTCTGTGTTCCCTCCGTGTTATTTGACCTGGGGCCAAAGTATGGTGGAGGTAGTGAAGATAATGGTGCATCCTTCAAAAGGTCCTATGCAGGCACTGCTGTAATCAGTGCCCCAATCCTGCAGCAGGCTACTACCAACCCACACCTCCACCGGAGACCCCTGGAAATTCACAGGAAATTCTAGGTCAGTCTCTTGTGGGGTCAGTGCTCCTTTTTCCTGGGTCCTTGTGTGCACAAGCTGCTGTTTGTGCCTCCAAGAGTCTGTTTCCCAGTCCTGTGTGAGTTCTGGGGGCTGTATGGTGGGTTTAATGGTGACCTCCTCCAAGAGGGCTTATGCCATACCCAGGTCTACTGCACGCAGAGCCCCTTCCCCTGAAGGTTCCACTGCTGACCTGTACCTCCTCAGAAGACACTCAAATACTGTTCTGTCTCAGTCTCTGTGGGGTCTCTGGGTCCTGGTGAGCACAAGATGTTTTGAGCCCTCTGAGTGTCTCTGGCAGGTATGGGGTTTGATTCTGAAGGTGATTTCCCCCCTCCTACCGTCTTTCTAGGGCTTCTCCCTTGCCCTTGGGCATGGGGTGTCTCCTCAATGTTGTTCTAGTGCTGTGCAGCCACTGTACCAGTGTCACACAGCTGCTGTTCCAGCGCTGGAAGGACTAATTACAAGCACTGAAGTTGAAACTGTGATCAAAAATCTCCCCAAAGACAAAAGCCCAGGACCAGATGGCTTCACAGGAGAATTCTATCAAACATTTAGAGAAGAGCTAATGCCCATCCTTCTAAAACTCTTTCAAAAAATTTCAGAGGAAGGAACACTTCTAAACTCATTCTATGAGGCCACCATCACGCTGACACCAAAACCAAAGAGAACACAAAAAAAGAAAACTACAGGCCAATATCACTGATGGACATAAATGCAAAAAAGACCAACAAAATTTTAGCAAACAGAATTCACCAATACGCCAAAAAGCTCGTACACCATTGTCAAGTTGGATTTCTTCCAGGATTGCAGGATTCTTCAATATTCACAAATCAATCAGTGTGATATACCATAATAACAAATTGAAAGATAAAATCCATATGATAATCTCAATAGATGCAGAAAAAGCCTTTAACAAAATTCAGCACCCATTTATGATTAAAACTCTTCAAAAAATGGGCATAGAAGGAACCTGCTTCACCATAGTAAAGGCCATATTTATAAGCCTACAGGAAACATTATTCTCAGTGGTGAAAAACTGAAAGCATTCCTCCTAAGATTAGGAACAAAACAAGGGTGTCCACTTTCACCACTATTATTCAACATAGTTCTGGAAGTCCTAGCTACAGCAATCAGAGAATAAAAAGAAATAAAAGGACTGCAGATCAGAAAGGAAGAAATAAAGCTCTCACTGTTTGCAGATGACATGATACTATACACAGAAAACCCTAAAGATAGTATCAGAAAATTACTAGAGCTAATCAGTGAATTTAGCAAAGTTGCAGGATACAAAATCAATACACAGAAATCGCTTGCATTTCTATATCCTAACAATGAAAAATCAGAAAGGGAAATTAAGGAATTAATCCCATTCACCATTGTAACAAAAAGAAGTAAATATCTAGGAGTAAACTTACCTAAAGAGACAAAAGAACTGTGCACAGAAAATTATAAGACACTGATGAAAGAAATCAAATAAAACATAAAAAGATTGAGAGAGAGAGATTCCATGTTCCTGTGTAGGAAGAATCAATATTGTGAAAATGACTAGACTACTAAATGCAATCTATAAATTCAATGCAATCCCTATCAAATTGCCAATGGTATTTTTCACAGAACTAGAATAAAATATTTCACAGTTCATGTAGAAACACAAAAACCCCCAAATAGCCAAAGCAGGCTTGAGAGAGAAGAATGAAGCTGGAGGAATCGAGTTTCCTGACTTCAGATTATACTACAAAGCTACAGTCATCAAGACAGTATGATAGTGGCACAAAAACAGAAATATAGACCAATGGAAAAAGATAGAAAGCCCAGAAATAAATCCGTGTACCTATGGGTACCTTACTTTTGACAAAGGAAGCAAGAATATACAATGGAGCAAAGACAACCTCTTCAACAAATGGTGCTGGAAAAGTGGACAGCTACATGTAAAAGAATGAAATTTGACCATTTCCTAACACCATACACAAAGATAAACTCAAAATGCATTAAATACCTAAATATAAGACCTGAAACTATAAAACTCTTAGAGAAAAATATAGGCAGAACACTTGATGACATAAAGCAAGATCCTCTGTGACCCACCTCCTAGAGTAACAGAAATGAAAACAAAAGTAAACAAGTGGGACCTAATTAAACTTAAGGGTTTTGCACCGCAAAGGAAACTATAAACAAGGTGAAAAGACAACCCTCAGAATGGGAGAAAATAATAGCAAATGAAACAACTGACAAAGGACTAATTTCCAAAACATACAAGTATCTCATACAACTCAATACCAGAAAAACAAACAACACAATCAAAAAGTGGGGAAAAGACCAAAACATATATTTCTTCAAAGAAGACATACAGATGGCTAAAAAACATGAAAAGATGCTCAACATTTCTCATTATTACAGAAATGCAAATCAAATCTAAAAACATATAGCACCTCACACCAGTGAGACTGGCCATCATCAAAAAGTCTACAAAAAATAAATCCTTGAAAAGGTGTGAAGAAAAGGGAATGCTCTTGTACTGTTGGTGGGAATGTAAATTGATATAGCCACTATGGAAGATGGTATTGAGATTCCTTAGAAGACTAAGAATAAAACCACCTTGCTGCTACTGCTGCTAAGTCGCTTCAGTCGTGTCCGACTCTATGCGACCCCATAGACGGCAGCCCACCAGGCTCCCCCATCCCTGGGATTCTCCAGGCAAGAACACTGGAGTGGGTTGCCATTTCCTTCTCCAATGCATGAAAGTGAAAAGTCAAAGTGAAGTTGCTCAGTCGTGTCCAACTCTTCGCGACCCCCAGGACTGCAGCCTTCCAGGCTCCTCCATCCATGGGATTTTCCAGGCAAGAGTACTGGAGTGGGGTGCCA
>NW_011495025.1:3499429-3499999 GCF_000754665.1 Bison bison bison | reverse complement strand
TACCCTAAGGAAACCAAAATTGAAAAAACACATGTATCCTCTTGTTCATTGCAGCACTATTTACAATAGCTAGAACTGGAAGCAACCTAGATGTCCATTGTTGATGAATGGATAAAGAAGTGTTGTACATATACACAAGGAAATATTACTCATCCATAAAAAGGAACACATTTGAGTCAGTTCTGATGAGGTGGATGAACATAGAACCTATTATACTTAGTGAAGTGAGTCAGAAAGAGAAAGTTAAATATCGCATTCTAATGCACATATATGGAATCTAGAAAAATGGTACTAAAGAATTTATAGGGTGGCTGACCTGCCTCTTGAGACCTATATGCAGGTCAGGAAGCAACAGTTAGACCTGGACATGGAACAACAGACTGGTTCCAAATAGGAAAAGGAGTACATCAAGGCTGTGTATTGTCACCCTGCTTATTTAACTTATATGCAGAGTACATCATGAGAAACACTGGACTGGAAGAAGCACAAGCTGGAATCAAGAATGCCAGGAGAAATATCAATAACCTCAGATATGCAGATGACACCACCCTTATGGCAGAAAGTGAAGAG
>NW_011495025.1:3482864-3499329 GCF_000754665.1 Bison bison bison | reverse complement strand
AAGTGAAAGTGGAGAGTGAAAAAGTTGGCTTAAAGCTCAACATTCAGAAAATGAAGATCATGGCATCTGGTCCCATCACTTCATGGGAAATAGATGGGGAAACAGTGGAAACAGTGTCAGACTTTATTTTTTTGGGCTCCAAGATCACTGCAGATGGTGATTGCAGCTATGAAATTAAAAGACGCTTACTCCTTGGAAGGAAAGTTATGACCAACCTAGATAGCATATTCAAAAGCAGAGACGTTACTTTGCCAACAAAGGTCCGTCTAGTCAAGGCTATGGTTTTTCCTGTGGTCATGTATGGATGTGAGAGTTGGACTGTGAAGAAAGCTGATCACTGAAGAATTGATGCTTTTGAACTGTGGTGTTGGAGAAGATTCTTGAGAGTCCCTTGGACGGCAAGGAAATCCAACCAGTCCATTCTAAAGGAGATCAGCCCTGGGATTTCTTTGGAAGGAATGATGCTAAAGCTGAAACTCCAGTACTTTGGCCACCTCATGCGAAGAGTTGACTCATTGGAAAAGACTCTGATGCTGGGAGGGATTGGTGGCAGGAGGAGAAGAGGATGACAGAGGATGAGATGGTTGGATGGCATCACTGACTCAATGGACGTGAGTTTGAGTGAACTTCAGGAGTTGGTGATGGACAGGGAGGCCTGGCATGCTGCAGTCCATGGGATTGCAAAGAGTCGGACACGACTGAGCAACTGAACTGAACTGAACTGAACGGAGAAACAGAATAGAGAATTAGCTTATGGACATGAGGTGAGGGGAGGAGATGATGAAATATATGGAAAGAGTTACATGGAAACTTACATTACCATATTTAAAATAGATAGCCAACAGGAATTTGCTATATGGCTCAGGAACCTCAAACAGGGGCTCTGTGTCAACTTAGAGGGGTGGGATGGGGAGGAAGATGGAAGTGAGTTTCAAAAGGCAGGGGACATATGTATACCTATGGCTGATTCATGTTGAGGTTTGACAGAGAACAACAAAATTCTGTAAAGCAATTATTCTTCAATAAAAAATAGAAAGAAAAAAAATGTGTGGCTCTGTCAAAAGTCATGGTCAAAGAATTTTACTCTGATCAGGGGATATTTTAGCAGAGATTTAAATGAGAAAAATGAGAAAGCTAGCATCTCTCTATGGAAAGAGACTTGAAGACAAGAACAAAAGTCATGAAGGAAGAGAACATTTGAACATTTAGGATTAACAAGAGTGTCACTATGTCTGGAACAGACTGAATGACTGTATGGGTAATACAAGATCAAATCAGAGAGAAACCAGATCATGAAAGTCCTTATAGTCTGTGGTAAGGACTTGGAATCTTACTTTGTATGAGATAGAAAACAACTGAAGTGTTCTGGGAAAAAAGAATGACATAATCAGACTTTTTTTTAAAACTATTACTCTGATTTCCATGTAGATGTAGGCAGCAAAAGGACATGGTAGAAGAAGAAAGGCAAAGCTCTTAGAGGTGAGAGATAAGGGGTTAAATGTTAAGTGGATAAGCACTGGTGAGATTTTAGACACGTTTTGCATCTGAGTCATCAGTATTTGTTAATAGATTGTATGTGTGATATCAAAACAAAGAACAATATGATAGATTATTCCTTTTTCTAAGATATCTCCATTTTCCTATTTTTACTTCTTTTGCTATCTTCCTGATGTTGCGAATAGTAGGCATCATTATGTAGAGATTAACGGAGTCTTCTCTGTGCGTGCACATCCCAGGTGTCTCTTCCTCCTCTCATAAAGACACAGGTCATCTGGGGTTAGAACCCCCTACCATTCACTGCCCCCAGCAGGGTATCCCTTTGAAGATCTCATTGCCAAATATGGTTACATTCTGATGTACTGGGAGTTGAAACTCCAGCCTGAAAATTTTCAGGGGACACAATTCAGTCCATAACAGACAAACTGAAGACTGCTATGTTAAATCTTTACCTGACTCAAGGGAAAGAAAAATAAATTGCACCTCTTGTTGGGGACATGACAAAGCTTTGGAGCAACTTTTAATGTACCATATAAATATGTGATATTCCTTTATTAACCCAGTTTCCAACGCTATTAAATTCTGAATCATTTGTGAGGGAGTTTTGATTTGAGAGAATGAAATAGGAAATAAGAGATTTTCCTTAAATGTTTCCCTATATTCATCAGTGCACTCATTTGAGTATATTGTCCAATGCTATTTTAATTTCTATTAAATTTGAAAACTTCATTTAAATGTCATCATATTTGAATGATGTGGTAAGTGGAAGTGCATCCATGCACATGTTTTCATTCATCCAGCCAGTCTCTGTCTTTTGGTTGGTACATTTAATCTATTTACATTTAAGGTAATTATCAATACATATGATCCTACTACTATTTTCTTAGTTGTTTTGGATGCACTTCCACTTACCACATCATTCTGCTTGACCCCCCCCCCCAAATTGCATGTAATTATTTTATATTGTTATAAAATTTCATTATGGCTTTCAATTTTTTTTTTTTTTTTTTTTTGTTTTTTATTGTGAAAACTGATAAATACCTTCTATTGTGACCATGCAACTATTACTCACTTAATACCATTGTATCATGATTGGTGGACAGAAAAATAACAGAACTCTATATCACCAAAACTGGGATCTAACAGAAAAACCTGTAATCACCGATATTAAAATCCAGATGCATATCAGAAAAAAAAAAAATGTCATCATATTTGAATTAAGTTACAGTCCTTAAAATCTTGTAGTTAAGAATATTAAAGAATTATGGCTATAAAAGTATTTTACTTAAAGTCTTAATTATAAACACTGAGAGTAAAATTGAAATGCTAAATTATTTCAGTCATGTCTGACACTTTGCAACCTACGGACTGTAGCCTGCCAGGCTCCTCCGTCTATGGGATTTTCCAGGCACAAATACTGGAGTGGGTTGCCATTCAGTTCTCCAGGGAACTTCCTGATCCAGGGATTGAACCCTTCTCTTATGTCTACTGCATTGGCAGGTGGGTTCTTTACCACTGGCACCACCTGAGAAGCCCAAAATTGAAATAACAACTACCAAACAGTACTTTCTATATTAAATTTGTATAGTATTATTTTAACTTTTCCTTCTGGTTTTGTCAAGATAAATTTTGAATAAATGTTATTTTATTGTTATTTTTGTTATTCAGTCACTAAGTCCTGTCCAACTCTTTGTGAGACATAGAACTTGTCAATATTAATACAAGCTAAAAATAACAGCATACTCTATCCTATCCCAACCCCATCCTGCACATTCTTTCTTAAATTTAAATTGCATTGAATTTCTTCATTTTTGCATGGGTTGCTGCCTTAGATTTCTCCTAATGTTTTTGAGTTCTCCAGAATAGGAGGAAAGAATTCAGGTACGGAATGTGAAACACTTTTGACTTTTATGTACATAAAAAGGAGGATATTGAATTATTGTTGGCAAAATCCTAAAGCCAATAAAAGCCTTCAAATTTTGGGGAAAAAAACTTCATGCTTTTCTTGGGGAAAAAATAATTTTAAGAAATTAAGTCATTATGACTTGGTTTGGGGATCCATTTCAGAGTGGATTGCCATCACTAAAATATTTGTTCTTGGTGCCAGCAAGATACCAGGACTGTTTTACTTGGAAACAGTTGGCCTCGATAGTGTGCTCTGTTCCTCAATACCCATTAGTCCCAGGTGTCTAGAAACCTTGGTTTGAGGTAACAGGTGGCAGCCATTGCTCTGCACACCAATATTAATAAGCTCTCTTTTAAAATGTAATGCAAATGCCAGATACTGGAACTGGCTTGGGATTAGTACTATATTTAAGATGATATCATTATTAGTGATAATGTAACTAATTGGTCTCATGTATAGTACATCTAGTGCTTATTTCTTATCTTTGCATTACCATTTCATATACACTGTGGAGGGCTTCACGGGTGGCACAGTGATAAAGACTCTGCCTGCCATTGCAGGAGACCTAAGAAACAGGGTTTGATCTCTGGGTCAGGAAGATCCCCTAGAAAAGGAAACGGCGACCCACTCCAGTATGCTTGCCTGGAAAATTCCATGGACAGAGGAACTTGGCAGGCTGCAGTCCATGGGAACTCAGAGTTAGGTACAACTGAGTGCACACATGCATGCATGTGGATCCTATGCACTTATTCTTTTTTGTTGTTGTTGTTTTAAAATATAACCTCTTGCATTATTTGAGCTTATATGTAAGTGAAAAGTATTACTCCAATGTATTTTTTAAAGTAATAAATTAGTAATCAAGGTAATATTCAAAGATTGTAATCCATTATTAGCATGGCTATCTGTGATGGACCATGAATATGAGATGATATCAAAGATGGACTCAGTATGAGCTTAGTTTATCCGGCAGTGGCTTTCATCTGTTCTATTTTGGAATCATCTATTAAATAACAAATGGATTGTGGAAGTTGAATCATATCAAGGTAAAATAAAATGTGCAGGGAATTAAGTACAGTTAATTCTACCATGCCTATGAGTGTGCTCAGTTGCTAAGTCGTGTGTGACTCTTTGCGGCCCAATGGACTGTAACCCGCCAGGCTCTTCTTTCCATGGAATTTGCCAGGCAAGAATACTGGAGTGGGTTATCATTTCCTTCTCCAAGGTATCTTCCTGACCCAGGCATTGAACCTGCATCTCTTGCATTTCTTGCATTGGCAGATGGATTATTTGTGCCATGGGAAGGCCAATGCTACCATACATCAATAATTTAGAAATGATTGTATTTACTTTGGTTAACTATATAAAGTTAAAGAACATTAGACCTACAGTATTTTATTAAGACATTTGGCATCCTTTGTTTTAATTATACTATATGGGCATATTAAATGGGTATACTGACAAATGCAATACAATAAAAAAAGCAAATATTCTGGGTAAAAAAAGCAAATATTCTGTTCTGAGATTTTTTGTATCACAAATTTAATATTTCTTCAGTGCATTTTTCATAGTGCATGTAGATAATTTAACAAAGATTTTATTCTCTATAGTAACTGATGAGCAAAACTGGCATATTAATGATACAACATAAATGTTGGCTAGTAATTATGAAAAATCAGATAATTCTAGTTACTCTTGTCTAAAATAAAAGATACCCTTAATAGTGTACAGAAATGTATGAACATCACTATTTATTTTTGTGTTTTTTTAATTAATTTTTTATTGGAGTATAGTTGTTTTACAATGTTGTGTTATTTTCTGCTGTACAGCAAATTGAATCAGTTAAGATTTCCTTCTCATTTAAGTCAGCACAGAGAGTTGAGTAGAGTTCCCTGTGTTATGTACAGTAGATTCTTATTAATTATCTATTATATATATACACACATTAGTGTATATATGTCAATCCCAATGTCCCAATTCATCCCAACTCTACTCCCCCCTTGTTAACCGTAAGTTTGTTTCCTAATCTTTGACTGTATTTCTGCATTGCAAATCAGTTCATCTGAATCACGTTTCTAGATTCCACATATAAACAATATATGATATTTGTCTTTCTCTTTTTGACTTGCTTCACTGTGTTTGACAATCTCTAGGTCCATCCCTGTTGGTGCAAATGACATTAATTTGCCCCTTCTCATGGCTGAGTAGTATTCCATTGTATATATGTACCAGATCTTCTTTATCCATTTCTCTGTTGATGGACATCTTTAGGTTGCTTCCTTGTTCTGGCTATTATAAATAGTGCTGCAATAAACATTGAGGTGCATGTATCCTCTCGAATTGTTTTTTCCAGATATATGCCCAGGGATGGGATTGCTGGATAATATGATAGGTCTATTTTTAGTTTGTTAAGAAATCTCTGTACTGTTCCCCTCAGTGGCTGGACCAATGTACGTTCCCACAAACAGTGTAGAAGGGTCCCCTTTTCTCCACACCCTCTTCAGCATTTATTGTTTGCAGTTTCTTTGATGAGGGCCATTCTGACCAGTGTGAGAAGATACCTTATTGTAGTTTTGATTTGCATTTCTCTAATAATTAGTGATGCTGAGAATCTTGTCATGTGTTTTGCTTAAAATGCCTTCCAGAAGAGATCAAGAAAGGTGCAGTGTGTTTTGCAGATGCTTAACTTTTTTCCATCTTGGATAGTGACTGATACATAGCACAAGAAATGGGAAGGTAAACAATTGCTAGATGGATATTAGAGTCTAATCAATAGCTAAATAGCGATAGTTGTGAAGATACATGTAATTTGAATGTTTTGAGTAATTACTAATGTCAGATTCTCAGCTAAGGAAATACTGTTTTCTTTTAAGTTCTTGCATTATACTATCAGTTGTCAGCTTCTGTCTATACTGGGACTTGCCCTTTTTCTCACATAATCTCATTTACTGCAATAAATCTGGTAAGAAACATCTCAGGAGATGTGACAAATATTGATAATATTGACTAAACCTGTTTTATTAGAATCTTATTCATGTTTTTCTTATTAAGAATAAAAATTCATTTAGAGTAATTAGGCTCTGCTTAATGAGAACTTTGGCAGTAGCATTTGTGCTGAAAGTTTTTAAAAAGCTGAGCAGAATTGTCAAAGCATAATTAAAGGTAGAAGAATTAAGCTCGCTTTTCTCCCATAAGTATCTTTGCCAGGCAATAGAAACTTTGGCAATAGAGCCAAATTGGAAAATGGAGCCATGCTGGTTGCTATACCATGTTAAAGAAAGATGGGTCATAACTTCTGGTAATAATCCCCACTGTGAAAAAGTCAACAGTGGTCTGTCTTCTGGCTAACATTAGCTGTTTCTCTCCTCCTCTATCTTGTTCTTTTCTGTGGGCCTTAGTTACTTAGTGATGATAGTTCTCTTATTGTCATTTCTCACTATTTCTGCTTTTTTCCTTGAATATAGTGAGTCATTCAGAACAATCAACAAACATTTATTAAGTTCTTACTATGTGTAAGATCTTATATAAAGGTACAGGGGCAGAAATATTTTATTCAAACTGTATAAAGCTATAGCATATCATCATGCTGGTTGTATTTGAACATGGCCTAGAAAAGTGTAAAGTATTTCAAAAGTGCGAAGATGGGATTGAGGAAAAGGAAGTGTCATGAGCCATGGGAGAATTTAGAGGCAAGATCTCAAGCTAGACCATGAAGGTCTAGAAATTATAAATGTTCAGTTGTGTGTTGCCCACATGGTAAAGAAGAAGTTTGATGCAAAGGACTTCAAATGCTTTGTATAGGACTTAGACGACCTTCTGCAAACAGTAAGACACGGGGAGCAAGCAAGAGTTGTGTATCTGTTCAGGCTGCTCTAGGAAAATATCATAAACTTGGAGTATATAAATGATAGTTCTAGAAGCTGGGAGGTCCAAGATCAAAGCACTGGACCATTCAGTGTCTGGTGAGGGCTCACTTCCTAGACAGCTTCTTTTAGTCTTTTTGTTATAGGCTCATGTAGTAAAAATAGCAAGGGAGGTGTCTGGGGCCCCTTTTACAAGGGCACTCATCCCATCCCTGATGGTTCATGACTTACTCGCCTCCCAAAGGCCCCACATCCTAATTTTATCACCTTTTGGCATATTAAGATTTCAACATATAAATTTCAGGAAGCACAAATATTCATACTATAGCAAGTTCGGCAAATTTTAAGATGCAAAGTTAAGAAAACGTTATAGTTCTTCTTGAGCCCAATTTCCACAGAATGGGTTCTGAACTTTATTCAAAATTTGTCAGTTCCTAGAAAATCAAATGGTGCTAATCAAATACAAGTTATAAGAAATAGGAAGAATTTTTATATCCTCCAATATTGTCGATTGCCTGCATCTCTACATGCAGATGTAGATATGTTCATCAAAAAGGACACTGCCTAAGTAAGTAAATGTTAGTTTCTCTGTCATGTATGACTCTTTGCAATCCCATGTACTCTAGCCTGCCAGGCTCCGCTATCCGTGAAATTCTCCTGACAAGAATACTGGCGTAAATCGCCATTCTCTTCTCCAGAGTATCTTCCCGAACAAGGGATCGGACCTGGGTCTCCTGCTTTGCAACTAGATTCTTTACTATATGAACCACCAGGGAAGCCTGTGTCTATACTGAGATAATAAGGTTTACAGATAGTATAGGCTTTTATAAATATACACTAAGATTTCTATAAATTCATATCTATCTAATTGTAACATCTTAAAAAGTCGTGGTCAGTGTGTCAACCTCAGTGTTACTTTACTGTGCTAGTGTGTTCATTAGTGTGTCGCTTCAGTGTGTTAGTATCATTTTATTCCTATAACAAACTACCACAGATTTGATTCCTTAAAGCAATTCTAATTTAGTTTCGTATAGTTCTGAGAGTCAGAACTCAGAATTAGGTATCTCTGGACTGCAATCAGTTGGCAGGACAGAGTTCTTACTGGAGACTCTGGTTTTAAAAATTTTACAGTCAGGTGATTTAACTACCTTACTTTCATCTTCAGCCTTAATCCTCCTTTGCCACAGACATCACTGGAGAAAGAAAAGGGGCATTATTCTTCATATCACAGTAATGGCACATGAGTAAGGTATCGGTCTTATGCCTAACATAGGGATCTTTTTCTTCATAATCTTTGAGGTAATTATATAAATAATTAGAATGCACATTACTCTTCTTTTTCTCTGAATTCTTAATGACTATTATGTGAATACACAAAAAGGAATAGCAACATGGAACAACAGACTGGTTCCAAATAGGAAAAGGAGTACATCAAGGCTGTATGTTGTCACCCTGCTTATTTAACTTATATGCAGAGTACATCATGAGAAATGCTGGGCTGGGTGAAGCACAAGCTGGAATCCAGATTGCCAGGAGAAATATCAATAACCTCAGATATGCAGATGACACCACCCTTTTGGAAGAAAGTGAAGAAGAACTAAAGAGCCACCTGATGAAAGTGAAAGAGGGGACTGAAAAAATTGGCTTAAAGCTCAACATTCAGAAAACGAAAATCATGGCATCCGGTCCCATCACTTCATGGGAAAAAGATGGGGAAACAGTGAAAACAGTGGTAGATTTTATTTTGGGGGGCTCCAAAATCACTGCAGATGGTGATTGCAGCCATGAAATTAAAAGATGCTTACTCCTTGGAATAAAAGTTATGACCAACCTAGATAGCATATTCAAAAGCAGAGACATTACTTTGCCAACAAAGTCCATCTAGTCAAAGCTATGGTTTTCCCAGTAGTCATGTATGGATATGAGAGTTGGACTGTAAAGAAAGCTGAGCACCAAAAAATGGATGCTTTTGAACTGTGGTATTGGAGATGACTCTTGAGAGTCCCTTGGACTGCAAGGAGATCCAACCAGTCCATCCTAGAGGAAATCAATCCTGAATATTCATTGGAAGGACTGATGCTGAAGCTGAATCTCTAATACTTTGGCCACCTGATGTGAAGAACTGAGTCATTTGAAAAGACCCTGATGCTGGGAAAGATTGAAGGTGGGAGGAGAAGAGGACAACAGAGGATAAGATGGTTGGATGGCATCACAGACTCAATGGACATGGGTTTGAGTAAATTCCCGGAGTTGGCAAAGGACCGGGAGGCCTGGCCTGCTGCAGTCCATGGGGTCACAAAGAGTCAGACATGACTGAGCAACTGAACTGAACTGAAGAGCCTTTGATGAAAGTGAAAGAGGAGAGTGAAATATTTGGTTTAAAACTCAATATTCAGAAAACTAAGATCATAGCATCTGATCCCATCACTTCATAGCGAATAGATGGGGAAAACTGACCTTTCCCATTCCTGTGGCCACTGCTGTTTTATATGTGTGTGTGTGTGTGTATTTATGAAAATCTGTAACTATTGGCGAATACTGTAAATATACATATTTATAATTTTATAGTTCTATATTAGAATTGGTATTAAAGTTAGTGTGAGGACTTTAGAGAAGAATTTTCCAGTTGGGGTCAGTTTTCCTTCCAATCCCAAAGAAAGACAATGCCAAAGAATGTTCAAATTACCATACAATTGCAATAATTTCACATGCTAGCAAGGTAATGCTCAAAATCTTTCAAGCTAGGCTTCAGCACGTGAACCATAAACTTCCAGATGTGCACTGGATTTAGAAAAGGCAGAGGAATCAGAGATCAAATTGCCAACATACACTGGATCATAGAAAAAGCAAGGGAATTAAAAAAAAAAAAAACACTTACTTCATTTCACTGACTACACTAAAGCTTTTGACAGTGTGGATCACGACAAACTGTGAAATTTCTTAAAGAGATGGCAACACCAGACCAGATTACATCCTGAGAAACCTGTATGTAGGACAACAAGCAACAGTTAGAACCGGACATGGAACAGTGGACTGGTTCAAAATTGGGAAAGGAATACGTCAAGGCTGCATATTGTCACCCTGCTTATTTAACTTATATGCAGAGTATATAATTTAAAATGCAGGGCTGGATGAAACACAAGCTGAAATCAAGATTGCCAGGAGAAGTATCAACAATCTCAGGTATGCAGATGATAACACTTTAGTGATAGAAAGTGAAGAGGAAATATAGAGCCTCTTGATAAAGGTGAAAGAGGAGATTGAATAAGCTGGCTTAAAACTCAACATTCAAAAAGTGAAGCTCATGGCATCTGGTCCTATAGCAAATAAATGGGAAAAAAAGTGGAAACAGTGTCAGATTCTGGGCTCTAAAATCAATGTAGACAGTGACTGCAGCCACAAAATTAAAAGATGCTTGCTCCTTGGAAGAATAGCTGTGACAAACCTAGACAGTATATTAAAAATCAGAGATATCACTTTGCCAACAAAGGTCCATACAGCCAAAACTATGTTTTTTTCCAGTAGTCATATATGGATGTGAGATTTGGAATATAAAGAAGGCTGAGCACAGAAGAACTGATGCTTTTGAACTGTGATGTTGGAGAAGACTCGAGAGTCCCTTGGACAGCAAGGAGATCAAACCAGTAGATCTTAAAGAAAATCAAACCTGAATATGCATTGGAAGGACTGATACTGAAACTGAAGTTTTAATACTTTGTCCACCTGATGCGAAGAGCTAACTCATTGAAAAAGACCCTGATGCTGGCAAAAATTGAGGACAAGAGGAGAAGGGGGCAACATAAGATGGCTGGATCACATCACTGACTCAATGAACATGAGTTTGAGCAAACTCAGGGAGATAGTGAAGGACAGAGAAGCCTAGCATGCTGCAGTCCATGGAGTTGCAAAGAGTCAGACACGACTTATCGACTGAATAACAACATGCCTATTTAATATATAAAGGTATATATTTAATTTTATTTATTAATTTTGGCAGCGCCACATCTTTGTTACTGTGTGGGCTTTTTTCTAGTTGCAGTGAATGGGGGCTGCTCTCTAGTCGGAGTACATGAATTTCTCATTGTTTTGGCTTCTCTTGTTGCAGAACTCTGGGTGTGCAGGCTTCAGTAGTTGCTGCTCCTAGGCTCTAGAGCACAGGCTCCATTGTTGTGGCACAGAGTCTTAATTGCTCCATGGGAACTTAGTTGATCTGGGGCATGTGGGATCTTTCTGGGTCCAGGATCGAACCTGTGTATCCTGCATTGGCAGGCAGATACTTTACCACTGAGCCACCTGGGAAGCCCATACATAGATTTATATGCTTTATATTCCTTACTTCAGTGCACAGTATAGAATTAATATATAATATACTAATAATAGATGAATGAGTGACTTGTGGAATGAATAAATGGTGAAAAAAGTCACCTAAGACCTAATTTCTTTCCTACTGTTTTATCCTATTGAAATTGAAAGTCATTTTATTAAATTAACTATTGATAAGCTGATGTATATAACAAGCCTATCAAGCTATACAACTGGCCTGCCAAATTTTCCGTAGCTTATCCATTTTTTTCCCCTACAACTCTAAACAGAGCTGGACCATTCCAGGGTAGCAATTTTCTGTATGAGACTAACTTGGTGCTAGGGAATTCAGCATTTAACTGTTCTTGTTATTTGTCAAGATCTCATCTTGTATTCTGAAATTGTGGCTTCTGCTTAGCTGGTATTTATGTGATAACCATTGCCTAAGCAATAACAGCATTCCTGCCAACTGTTATTTGGATCTATAAATATTACCTTTCTTGTGATTATTCTGTAGCCAAATGCTATATACATTTCCAGTTTCTCCAGATTGAAAATCCTGAAAGCTGTCTACTTCTTTTGAGTATTAATCTTCAATACAAACAATGTATTGTCTCATTTTACAGGTAAGGGCATTGAAGCTTACTAACTAGAGGTCACATTGCTGGTAAATGGCTCAGCTGGAATTTCAGCTTAGGTTTCTAAAATTCTAAAGAATGTAGCCTTTACTACAGAAAGTCTGCAGTGTTTTTCTCTTAAGCATGATAACTGCTCATTGGTTTTATATAACTGAAGAAAATAAAAATACTAATAGAGGTAGAGACAGAAGAGACAAATGAGAAGTGAAGAGAGGAAAAGGGAAGAAGAAAAGAAATAATAAGCATCCCTTCATTCCTAAGGCTTGAATTTTATTGAGACCATAATCCTGATAAAATTATGTATTTCATTTACTAACAGACCTACTAATTTTGAGCCAGCTTTGCAATCCTGGAATAAGAGCCACATGCAATATTGGTCATTTTTCAAAATACAAAGAATATAATTTCCTTTAGCTACTTTAAACAGCAGGAATTTTGTGATTTAGTCACTAAGTCATGTCCGACTCTTGCAACCCCGTGGATTGTAGCCTGTGAGGCTCCGTTGTTCATAGCATTTTTCCAGGCAAGAATACTGGAGTGGATTGCCTTATCCTCCTCCTGTTTGGAGAAGGAATTTTAATATAGTATATTTGACAATTTACACGAAAAGATGTTGTTTTCATTATAGGGGACTGGAATGCAAATGTAGGAAGTAAAGAGATACCTGGAGTAACAGGCAAATTTCACCTTTGGGTAAAAAAATGAAGCTGGGCAAAGGCTAACAGAGTTTTGCCAAGAGAACACACTGGTCGTAGCAAACAACTGCTTCCAAGAACACAAAAGAAGACTCTGCACGTGGACATCACCAAATGTTCAATACCAAAATCAGATTGCTTGCAGCCGAAGATGGAGAGGCTCTATACAGTCAGCAAAAACAAGACCAGGATCTGACTGTGGCTCAGATAATGAACTTCTTATTGCCAAATTCAGACTTAAATTGAAGAAAGTAGGGAAAACCACTAGACCATTCAGGTATGATTTAAATCAAATCCCTTATGATTATACAGTGGAAGTGAGAAATATATTCAAGGGATTAGATCTGATAGACAGAGTGCCTGAAGAACTATGGATGGAGGTTTGTGACATGGTACAGGAGGCAGTGATCAAGACCATCCCCAAGAAAAAGAGATTCAAAATGACAAAATGGTTGCCTGAGGAGGCCTTACAAACAGCTGAGAAAAAAAGAGAAGCAAAAAGCAGACGCAAAAAGGAAAAATATACCCATTTGAATGCAGAGTTCCAGAGAATAACAAGGAGAGATAATCATGCAAAGATGGGCACAATAAAGGACAGAAATGCTATGGACCCAACAGAAGCAGAAGATACTAAGAAGAGGTAGCAAGAATACACAGAACTGTAAAAAAGAGTTCTTCATGACTCAGATAACCACAATGGTGTGATAACTCACCTAGAGCCAAACATCCTGGAATGTGAAGTCAAGTGGGCCTTAAAAGCATCACTATGAACAAAGATAGTGGAGGTGATGGAATTCCAAGAGCTATTTCAAATCCTAAAAGATGATGTTGTGAAAGTACTGCACTCAATATGTCAGCAAATTGGGAAAGCTCAACAGTGGCTTCAGGACTGGAAAAGGTCAGTTTTCATTCCAATCCCAAAGAAAGGCAATGCCAAAGAATGCTCAAACTCCCACACAATTGCACTCATCTCACACGCTAGCAAAGTAATGCTCAAAATTCTCCAAGCCAGGCTTCAACAGTATGTGAACCATGAACTTCCCAATGTTAAAGCTGGATTTAGAAAAGGCAGAGGAACCAGAGATCAAATTGCCAACAACAATAGGATCATTTAAAAAGCAAGAGAGTTCCAGAAAAACATCTACTTTTGCTTTATTGACTATGTTAAAGCCTTTGACTGTGTAGATCACAACAAACTGTGTAAAATTCTTAAATAGATGAGTATACCAGACCACCTGACCTGCCTCTTGAGAAATCTGTATGCAGGTCAAGAAGCAACAGTTAGAACTGGACATGGAACAACAGACTGGTTCTAAATAGGGAAAGAAGTTACATCAAGGCTGTATATTGTCGCCCTGTTTATTTAACTTAAATGCAACGAAATTCCAGGCTGGATGAAGGACAGCTGGAATCAAGATTACTGGGAGAAATATCAATAACCTCAGATACGCAGATGACACTGCCATTATAGCAGAAAACGAAGAAGAATTAAAAAGCCTCTTGATGAAAGTGAAAGAGGAGAGTGAACTATTTGATTTAAAACTCAACATTCAGAAAACCAAGATCATAGCATCCGGTCCCATCACTTCATAGCAAATAGATGGGGAAACAATGGTAGATTTTATTTTTGAGGGCTCCAAAATCACTGCAGATGGTAACTCCAGCCATAAAATTAAAAGATGCTTGCTCCTTGGAAGAAGAGCTATGACCAACCTAGACAGTGTATTAAAAACAGAGACATTACTTTGCAAACAAAGGTCCATCTAGTCAAAGCTATCATTTTTCCAGTAGTCATGTATGGATGTGAGAGTTGGATTATAAAGAAAACTGAGTGCTAAAGAATTGGTGCTTTGAACTATGGTGTTGGGGGGACTCTCGAGAGTCCCTTGGACTGCAAGGAGATGGATCCAGTCCATCCTAAAGGAAATCAACCCTGAATATTCATTGGAAGGACTGATGCTGAAGCTGAAACTTCAAATACTGTGGCCACCTGATGTGAAGACCTGACTCATTTGAAAAGACCCTGATGCTGGGAACCATTGTAGGTGGTAGGAGATGGGGATGACAGAGGATGAGATGGTTGGATGGCATCACTGACCCAATGGACATGAGTTTGAGTAAGCTCCGGGAGTTGGTGATAGACAGGGAATCCTGGCGTGCTGCAGTCCATGGGGTCACAAAGAGTTGGACGCGACTAAGTGACTGAACTGAACTGACAGTTTACAAAATTTCTTTGAGTGTCATCAAACCATGTTTGGATATTCTGGGACAAGATGCTTGGAAGGGGTAAGTTGTACTGCCAGGGTGCAAGCAAGAAAGAGAAAAAAGGATGGGGATATGGATGATTGATTTGTAGTGTATCTGTTTAGAGGAGGTGAGGTTTTCTGAGAGAGTAATACAAGATGATGAAGATAATATTCATCTAGTCATATTAAAGTTTTGTTTTCATTTTAAAACTGAATACATTATTTTGTTTATTTTTAAATCTTGTTATTTTTACCTCCTGACTGCCTTCACCTATTTCTCCTATGCCTGTCCTCTGGCAACCACTAATTTGTTCTCTGTATTAATAAGCTTCTTTTTTGGTTTCCACAGACAAGAGAGATTATATAGTATTTGACTCTGTCCGACTCATTTCGCTTGGCATAATGCCCTGAGGTTCATCATTGTTGTCACAGATGGCAGGATGTCATTCTCTTTTTATGGCTGAATAATATTCCATTGTGTGTGTGTATAACACATTTTTTATCCATAGTCATCCATGGACATATAGGTTGTTTCCATATATTGGCTATAATAAATAGTGCTGCCATGAGCATGTGGTGCATGTATATTTTTGAGTCATTTTTTTTTTTTTCCCCTCCTTTTTTTGATAAATATACAAAAGTAGAATTGGTGGTTCATATGGCAATTCTAAGGGCTTCCCTAGTAGCTCAGTTGATAAAGAATCTGCCTGCAATGCAGGAGACCACAGTTTAATTTCTGGGTTGGGAAGATCCCCTGGAGAAGGGATAGGCTACCCTCTACAGTGTTCTTGGGTTTCCCTGGTCACTCAGCTGGTAAAGAATGCACCTGGAGATGTGGGTTTGATCCCTGGGTTGGTAAGATCCCCCGGAGAAGGGAAAGGCTACCTACTCCAGTATTCCAGCCTGGAGAATTCCTTGGGGGTCACAAAAAGCCAGACACAACTGAGTGACTTTCACTTTCACTTTCATGGCAGTTCTATTTTTAATTTTTTGAGCAATCTTCATACTGTTTTTCCAAGTGGCTGCACCAACTTATATTTCCATGAACAGTGAATAAGGTTTCCCTTCACATCCTCACCAACTCTTGGTATATCTTGCCTTTTTGATGATAGTCATTCTAGTAGATGTGAAGTGATACCCTATTATTTTATTTTTGATCTTCATTTCCCTGAAGATTAATAATGTTGAGCATCTTTTTATGTACTTACTGACCATCTGTATATATTCTTTGGAAAAAAATTACTATTTATTTGTATTTAATTTATCTCTTTTCAGAGGGTATTCCATTCCCCAATTTTGCCTGATGTTTCTTATATATATA
>NW_011495025.1:3459382-3482764 GCF_000754665.1 Bison bison bison | reverse complement strand
TTTTTTTTTTTTTTTTTTTTTAATCTGTTAATTTATTTATTTGGCCATGCTGGGTCTTAGTCATGGCATGCAAGATGTTGTTGCCGTGTGAGGGACCTTTAACTGCAGCACTCAGAATCTTGTTTCTAGCTGTGGCATGTGAAATCTTCTAGTTGTGTCATGGGGCCTCTTAGTTGCAGGATCTAGTTCCCCAACCAGGGATCAAACCCCAGCCCCCTGCGTTGGGAACACAGATTTCAGCCATTGAACCACCAGGGAAATCCTGGTACATCACTTTTCTGTGATTCCACAGTAAAAGTAGGGTTGTTTGGGAATGGAGAGGTGCACTACTGGCCCAGTTTTCAAATTTAATTTGTCTATCTGCTTTCCAGTCCTCTTTTTCAGCTGGTGTATACTTTCAAAATGCTTAGATTTTACAGTGGACTTTTTAATCTTAAAATATACCGTTTTTTTTTTACCTTGAGATTTTTTTTTAAAGTATGTATACATTTACATAACATAGGGTTTTATATTTATTTGTTAAAGAACTTTTAAGAATAAATCTATGATAAAACCAAACTGAACACTCTATACATGTTTATAAAATATATAAAAAAATACACATTCAATTTTATATGCATATTAGTAAAGGATAAGAGTCAATGTGTACTTAGTTTGACCAGACCAAATATGGCAGTTAGCATTATGAATTCTGCTTTAATTTTTTTCTTTACTTGTTACACAGACTATATTTATTAAATGTTTAAGAATGAATCCAGTTAAAGAATTTGAAATTGTCTCTTCTTTGAAATTTATCTTAATAAAGTGATTGTTTATTAGGAAAGCAGCAGAACTTCATGAACAATCATTTCTATTTTATGGAAAATAGGCCGGGACTAACTTGTTTTAATTCTACTTAATTTGGCACATGCAAAGATTTGATAAAAGCTTCAGTGAAGTTCTGCAAAAGTTTGTGCATAAACTCAGATGTATGTATAGAAAGATTCATGTTGTTCAAAATTATCTCTAGAAGATGAGTATAAAGTATACAATAAAAAAGTGAGACAAATTTCCATAAACCAAATGGTGTAATGTCATTATTTGCAGTCTTATAAGTCAGTTTTAAAGCTTTAGTCACAAATACAGAATGAGATTTATTAATGTACACAAAATTTTGTTTTTCAGTGTATTCATGTTGTATAAATAGGTTATTAGCTACATAATTTAATACATTTTATGTGGTAAAAACAGTTTAACAGTAAGCAGCTGCCTCTAAAATAGCTTCACACACTTATTCACATTTAAATTACCTAGTGACTTGAGTAAGTAATTATAATTTTGTCCTAACACTATGTAACATATGGTGTTTACATTCTTCTCAAGAGCTCCTTGAGGGGAAAAATGATACAGAAAGATCAATATAAATAGTGATTTAAGGAACCAATATATACAAAGATTAATGGTAACTAGTGGGATATTAAATAGTTGTTAAAACATTTACATTTGTCTTATTAGATTATTGACTTTTGAGATTGTATTTCAGTTGTTTGCTAGGTGTTAGCATCTTTATGTAAGATATTCATTTTGACTAATCTGCTTTCTAAATTGAGGTTTATGGGTTTTTTTTTTTAACATTATTGCAGAGTGCATTTTAAGCAGCATATTCCTCTTTCTGAATAACAAAGCATTATTTTTATGTCTGTGTTTATAGTTTAGATTTCAACATATAAGAGGCAGATAATCCAATATTTTTTCAACTAAAAACTCTAAGACATAACATTTCTTTTAAGGTAACATTAAAAATTATAAATAGAATTCTAGTATATTTATTTAGGTGTGATTTTTTTAAAAAGCCATATTCCAAATGCTTGCTTAGAAATGATCTATTTAGAATGTTGCTCCTGCTCTACCATTGTTGTTGTGGTTTAGTCACTAACTCATGGCTGAACTCTTTTGTGACCCTGTGGACTGTAGCCATAGACTCTGTCCATGGGATTTCCCAGGCAAGAATACTGGAGTGGGTTGCCATTTCCTTCTCCAGGGCATCTTCCCAACCCAGGGAAAGAATCTGTGTCTTCTGCATTGGCAGGTGGGTTCTTTACCACTGTACCACCAGAGAAGCCCTTCTTAACCATAAAGTCTCTTTAAAACCTATGGCTTACCTAAAAAAAAAAATAGTAATAATAACTGTTGTATAAATTTTAATTTCTTGAGCACTTCCAATGAGTTGGACAGACTTTAAGATGTTTTACATATATTTTTCTCAGGAGAAACTCCACAAATTAGGCTAGGCATCTTTAACCCTTTTTTTCTATGAGAAGAAACTAAAATAGAGTCTTTAATATTTCCAGTATATCTCTAGTAAATGGCAGAGCCAGAAAGATTTCAAAACTCATTCTTTAATGTATTATGTTGTTGAATTCGCTCAGTTGTGTCTGATTCTTTGCAACCCCATGGACTTAGTCCACGGAATTCTCCAGGCCAGAATACTGGGGTAGGTAGCTTTTTCCTTCTCCAGGGTATCTTCCCAACCCAGGGTTTGAAGCCAGGTCTCCCACATTGCAGGTGAATTTTTACCAGCTGAGCCACAGGAGAAGCCCAAGAATATTGTGTGGGTAGCCTATCCCTTCTCCAGCGGATCTTCCAGACCCAGGAATCAAATTGGGGTCTCCTGCTTCGCGGGCAGATTCTTTACCAACTGAGCTATTAGGGAAGCCCTTAATGTGGTATGCTGTACTACAAATTGTACTATATACAATTGTCTATGGGCTTCCCTGATGGGTCAGCAGTAAAGAATCAGCCAGGTGCGAGTTTAACCCGTAGGTTAGGAAGATCCCCTGGAGGAGGGCATAACAACCCACTCTGGTATTCTTGCCTGGAGAATCCCATGGACAGAGGAGCCTGGTGGGCTACAGTCCATAGGGTTGCAAAGAGTCGGACATGACTGAAGCAACATAGCATGCAGTACATGTCATCTGTATTAATTGGATAAAGACAGGGACTAGATCAGAGGACCTTTTAGGACCACTAAAAGGATATTTTGACTAGATAAATGATTCAGTATCACAGAAGAATATATTATCATGATTGCTATTAACAAAACGATGATAATAAATATTTTAAAATAAATCTAATGTCATATAATTCTTTTTCAGTTGAAGTTAACTCCTCTGTTTCTGTGAAAAAATTCACCACACAGTTTACCTTGGGATTTAAGAAGCATACTGTCTTAAATTCACAGGAGAGGAAACTCTTCCCTCTCTAATCTTATCTAGATTGTTTCTAGGGGGTTAGATAAATGTGGGCCTGAAGTATTATATTAATCAGCATAGGTAATATTAGAGCTTCCCTCATAATTCAGTTGGTGAAGAATCTGCCTGCAATGCAGGAGACCCAGGTTCGATTCCTGGGTGGGGAAATCCCCTAGAGAAGGAAATCGCCACCCACCGCAGTATTCTTGCCTGGAGAATCCCATAGAAAGAGGAGACTGGCAGGCTACAGTCCATGGGGTCGCAAGAGTAGGACACGACTTAGCAATTAAAGAAAGAGAGAGAAAGAGGTAATATTTACATTTTTAAAAATATGATACTCCAATTTCTAGTGATTCAGTTTTTAAAAATTGTGTGTGCTAAGTCGCTTGCCATGCCCAACTCTTTGCGACCCTGTGGACTGTATACCGCCAGGCTCTTCTGTCCATGGGATTCTCTAGCCAAGGATACTGGAGTGGGTTGCCATGCCCTCCTCCAGGCAATTTTCCTGACCCAGGGATTGAACCAATATCTCTTGCATCTTCTTCATTGGCAGGTAAGTTCTTTACCACTTGAAAATTTTTATTCTTATGCTATTATACCCACTTCATTGTCCTAAATCTATTTTTCTCTGTGTCTACAGATCTTCACAATTTCAATACATGATTTTGTTGACTCCCTCATTGCTCAGCCAAATAAAAAAGAAAGAAAAGAACAAAAATGATTTCATCCTTGATTCTTCTCATTCCTTCTTACACCCATTCCATCAACCCAGCAAGTCAGCTCTGTCTTGAATATGTATAAGTATATTGCAAGTCTGTTTATTTCTTTCACTTATACTACCACCATCCTCATCATCTCTCACCCAGACCGTCGCAGTGGCTTCTTACTGGTCTTCTGTTTCTACTCTTGTCTCCTCTGTAATCCATTTTTCACAAGGAGCCAGAGTTTTCTCTATAAAACAAAAGGTGTATTGTTTCCTTCCCTTGCTTAAAACACTCCAAGCATCACATCAGATACAAGGTTAAAGTGAAACTAGTTGCCAAGGGCTGTAAGCATCATATCTTCTAGCATGCGGTAGCCTTTCCTGTCTCCTCACTGGTCTCTCTGGCTCTGTCTTTTCTAGCTTTGGCCGTGCTGACCTTCATGTTGTTTCTTACAACAAAGCAAGTTCTCTCCTTCCTCAGGAAATGGTACTACATTTTCTTTTGTCTCCACTCTTCATTCTCCAGATTATCATATGACTCATTTGTCATTGCATTTATGCTGTCAATGTCAGCTCATCTGAAGAGCTTTCTCCAACAACCCTGCTTAAAATAATTGTCATATTCTAGCTCCTTTTCCTGGTTTATTTTACATGGCATTTATTATTTTTCATAGTGCAAAACCCTTGTCACTTGACATGAAATTATATATATATATATATATATGTACTTATTACTAGTTTTGCTCAGTAGAATAGAAGGTCAGCATGGACACAGACTTACTCACCATTTTTTCCTTAGTTCATGCAACAGTGACCGACACAGAATACCAATTTAATAAATACTTGTTAAATGAAAAGGCTATTATGTTATGTGTTTTAACACATGTTTCTCTGGATATGATGCACTTCTATCGTATGTACACATGATATGCAGAAAAATAAAGATGTATTATCATTTGTGTTAATAGACTATTAGTCTCTAGTTTTTTCTGACTCCCTGTGAGCCTGCCAGGCTCCTCTGTCCATGGAACCCTCCAAGCAAGAACACTGGAGTGGATTGCCATTTCCTTCTCCAGTGTGTTGATAGAGATCATGGTAATAGTCTCTTTCCTGATACTGAATTATCTAATCAAAACATCTTTTGAATGATCATAATTTAACCTGATCCTTGTTATCATCCAATTAATACAGGTGACATAGAATTAGCCAGACAGTTGTATATGCTGCTAAGTCATTTCAGTCATGTCCGACTCTGTGCAACCCCATAGACAGCAGCCCATCAGGCTCCCCTGTCCCTGGGATTCTTCAGGAAAGAACACTGGAGTGGGTTGCCATTTCCTTCTCCAATGCATGAAAGTGAAAAGTGAAAGTGAAGTCGTTCAGTTGTGTCCGACCCTCAGCAACCCCATGGACTGCAGCCTACCAGGCTCCTCCATCCATGGGATTTTCCAGGCAAGAGTACTGGAGTGGGGTGCCATTGGCTAGTTGAAGGTAAAACCTATATTTCTTCAAAAGAGAAAGAGTTGAATGCTTTGAGTAACCCAGTATGGTGAAGTTATTTAATGCTCTCTCATATATCCTTTCTTTCCCTTAACTGCATCTAGTCATTTTCTGACTTGAAAATCTTGGTAATTTTGTTGGTACCTCATTTTATTTAGAAATTGTGTTCAGCTGCCAAAAAGAAAGAAAGAAAATAACAGTGACTTAAACCCTATTGTATTTAATCTTACTCATAAAGTAAGTCTGGAGGTAGCAGACCAGAGAGGGTAAATAGAGCTACTCTTGAAAGTTGTCTGGGACCCTGACTCCTATTACTGTTCTGTCTTGCTTTCCTCATCTCCAGCTTCTGTAATAAAGGCCGCTTCAGTCTTGTGGAGTTCTTGTTTTAAAGCAATGTTCCAAAAGGTAGTAGGGAGGAAAAGGGGAAAGTGAAAAGAGACATACTTGCTAATTGAGTCCCTTCATGTAAAGAGTTGCTCTGGAAATACCACATGGTAACTTCTGCTTATGTATCATTGGCTCGACTTTACAGCAAAGACTGGAAAAATGTAATCTCTTATTTAAATACATTGCTATCCCAAATAATACCAGGACTGTGTTACTAGGAAGAAGGAGGAGTGGTTACTGATGGACAAATAACAGAGAATTTTAAATATATCTCTGTATTTCTTATAAAAATTTTTCTACATTTGTTACAGTTACTGGCATATGTTATTTTTCCCATATATTCCTATATATTCCACCCCCATATATCACATTATTGTGCTTTCTCTGTAATTAGCCATGCCTTCTAGCAGTGTATTTACACAATAGTTAGTCAGTAAATATTTGTTACATTTGGATTCAAATGACAAACCCATTAGCTTGATTTCATTAGCACCTTATTCTGGCAGATGCTAACAAGCAGGAGAAGCCGTGTCTTCTTGTGTTGTCAGCACTTACACAGATACTTTAAAAACAAGAAAAATGAACACAATCTGTTTTTACTGTAATCTCACATAAGTGGCCAAATTGCCTACTTAAATTTGAAAGAAAACCTGAGATATCAACACACTTTGAAAGGGAACTATTAGCAATGCAAAGGCTGTTAACTGTGATTTGTATTAGATAAACAAAAACATGAACTTCCTAAAGTAATTTGTGAATAAAATGGCTATCAATTACCTTAATGAAGTTGAACACAGGGAAAAAATACCAACAATACCTTGGTTGTTCCTTGGCTAAATTTTATGCAGTGTGTAATTTATATTTCTAAAACGTATTTCCCATTTTATTCAGAATATGTTTTGATTTTACCCAAAATCAAGCTTTTAAAATACGTGAGAAAATATTTAATATGAAAATGTTGTTGTTGTTCAGTCGCCAAGTCGGGTCAGACTATTTGTGGACTGCAGCGCTCCAAGCCTCCCTGTCCCTAACCATCTCCCCGAGTTTGCCCAAATTCATGTCCATTGAGTCATGAATGATGCCATCCAACCATCTCATCCTCTGTCACCCTTTTCTCCTTCTACCTTCAATCTTCCTCAGCATCATGGTCTTTTCCAATGAGTCAGCTCTTCCCATCAGGTGGCCAACTTACTGGAGCTTCAGCTTCAGTGTCAGTTCTTCCAATGATTATTCAGTGTTGATTTCCTTTAGGATTGACTGATTGGATCTCCTTGTTTTCTAAAGGACTCTCAAGAGTTTTCTCCAGCACCACAATTCGAAAGCATCAATTCTTTAGCACTCCACATTTGTTGCAGAAACCAGTAATCAAGAAACCAAACACCACACTCAAAGCGTTGGAGAACTCAGGTTTATTACACTGAGGGCCCAGAGGAATTAACTCTCCAAGCTCTGAGCCTCAAACAAAGGGGTTACAGAGTTTTTATAGACCTACTATATTGGGCAACACTAGCTGCTAATAGGCTGGTTTAAACTAAGGGGTTTTGCAGCAGTCAAAATGGGGAGGGGGATGCCTGACCTCTGCACAGACAGGCATGATTAAGCAGGTTTGCAGGGGCTGGGCAATTGTGAAGAGCAGGACAAGGGTGAGTGAGATAAGCTCCAGTTCCTAGTATTGTTAAGTCACCACTTTCTGAGACAATGTGACCTACTTGATCCAGACTTTGCAAGGAGCAAGCTGAGTTACAGAGGCAGAATGAACAGGAGGTTATGTAAAATTTTAACTTTTCCTCTTCACTTTCTTTATGATCTAACTTTCACATCTGTATATGACTACTGGAGAGACCATACCCTTGAATATATGGACCTATGTCTGCAAAGTGATGTCTTTGTTTTTTAATACACTCTAGGTTTGTCATAGCTTTCTTACCAAGATTCAGCATCTTATAATTTTATGGCTGCAATCACCATCTGCAGTAATTTTAGAGCCCAAGAAGAGGAAATCTGTCACTGCTTCCCCCTTTTCCCCTTCTATTTTGCCATGAAGTGATGGAACCAAATGCCATGATCTTAGTTTTCTTTTTTATTTTTTTAATATTAAGTTTTAAGCTGGCTCTTTCACCCTCATCAAGGGGCTCTTAATATTTAATTTCAAATGCCAAATATCATCTCCATGGTTTGCATAACTTGTAATTATTTCATTAATATGACATTTGTCTCTATATTCAACTTGAATACACAGAAATACAGTCAACTTTTCAAAACTTTAAGACATGATTCTTGTAGAATAACAAAATAAGTTTTTAAATTGAAGTTAGATAGTGTGGTCTCTTCTAGTGTCTAAAGTTTCTGAACAGACTGTAGATTTGTTTCATGATGTTATGTCCTGCTGCAACTGACAAGTGCTCAGTTGTGTCCAAGTCTTTGCAACCCCATGGACTGTAGCCTGCCAGGCTCCTCTGTCAGTGGGATTTTTTCCAGGAGTGGGTTGTCATTTCCTTTTCCAAGGATTTTCCCAACCCAGGGATTAAACCCAGGTCTCTTGCATCTGCTGCATTGGCAGGCAGATTCTTTACCACTAGCATCACCTGGGAAGCCCAATGTTGTATAACATGTTCAATTATTATTAACAGCTTTATATCAGGTGCCAAATATCCTCTATTTTAAATTTTGATGTACTTATAATACATACACACATGAATTTTCTTACCTTCTTTTTTTCAAGAATTGAAAAGTTTTGAAAATTATGTTCCCAGTTCTCATGTCAAAATGTTAGAGGACAAAAACCATATGTGTATATATATATATGTGTGTGTGTGTATGGAAGCCTGTATATATGTATGTGTATATACGTGTGTGAGTGTGTGTGTGTGTGTGTGTGTGTGTGTACCAAGCCCAGGTTTGGCTGCTTAGGTTTGAAAATCAATACTTGAGAGACAAATGTTGGTTGGAAAGGAAAGATTATTTTGTTCAGTAGGTCAACAACCTGGGGAGGAGGCAGACTCATGTCCAAAAACCAACTCCCAAGATTCTGCTTGACCATGAAGGTTTTTAAAGGAAGAATCATTTGGAGAGGGAGTCAGTGTCTTCTTATGTTCCATTGTGTGCATATTTTCTTCTGATTGATTGATGGTGAGGTAACAGGGAACTATTACAGGAATCTTGTGCTCAGCCTGAAGTTGCCATCCTCCACCTGGGTGAAGGCTTTAACTCCTGCAGAAGAACTCAGAGGTATTGTTATACATTTTCCTTCAGGAGGAACCAAGACCCAGCTTTACCAGTGCACTATTGTTTCTTGTCTGTTTCTCCTTTGTTTCTGCATTCCCTCCTTTCCGGAGTCAGCTATTTGAATATGGCCTTTGGAACTCAGGGGGTGCTGAATGGGGCCTATTTCCTACAAATAAGAAACAGGGACACAGAAAGGCTGTACCCAACAGGGTCCTGCTCAGTTTCATATCTATATATATACACAGACACATATGTTTGTATCTTCCAAAATACGTATCAAACTGCCTTGCATATTTTTCATAAGTACTTACGAATAAAAGTACCTAAGTTTCATTAAGTACATATATGTTTTTCCACTGACAAATATTATTGAAACTCAAAATCAATTTATGAAGACTCATCAGATTAAAACTCAGAATAAACTAAATAATTTGAAAGCAACCCTTTTTCTCTTCTCATCATAAATAAAAATAATAGTTTCCCTTTATAAAAACGTCTACCATATTTAACTAGTATTTTGTCATACTTTTAAAGTAGGATTGAGTAAAAAGAATTATTGTTCTAAACGGTGTTTCAGAGTCTTAGTCACTTGATGGATGGAACCAAAGGGCCAGAAAAATGCCAGATTAAAAGTGGGCCAATAATTTGTTGCAGGGAAAATAGTGAAGCATGAGACGATGATCACATCTCAGGTATTGGCGAAACTTAGCCATCATCAACTCAGAGATCCACTATTAAATTTTTGAGTAATATTTTCAGACACTAACACTTCCTCGCAAGTAGTGGACTGTATCTTTCCTTCGTGTGTTTCCTCAGTCCAGTTCGGTTCAGTCGCTCAGTCGTGTCCGATTCTTTGCGACCCCATGAATCACAGTATGCCAGGCCTCTCTGTCCATCACCAACTCCCAGAGTTTACCCAAACTCATGTCCATTGAGTTGGTGATGCCATCCAGTCATCTCATCCTCTGTCGTCCCCTTCTCCTCCTGCCCCCAATGCCCCCCAGCATCAGGGTCTTTTCCAGTGAGTCAGCTCTTCACATGAGATGGCCAAAGTATTGGAGTTTCAGCTTCAGCATCAGTCCTTCCAATGAACACCCAGGACTGATCTCCTTTAGAATGGACTGGTTGGATCTCCTTGCAGTCCAAGGGATTCTTAAGAGTCTTCTCTAATACCACAGTTTAAAAACATCAATTCTTAGGCACTCAGCTTTTTTGTAGTCCAAATCTCACATCCATACATGACCACTGGAAAAACCATAGCCTTGACTAGACAGATCTTTGTTGGCAAAGTAATGTCTCTACTTTTTAATGTGCTATCTTCACTTTCCTTTCCTTTCCTTAGGTTGCTCATAACTTTCCTTCCAAGGAGTAAGCGTCTTTTAATTTCATGGCTGCAGTCATCATCTACAGTGATTTTGGAGCCCCCAAAAATAAAGTCTGACACTGTTTCCACTGTTTCCCCATCTATTTGCCATGAAGTGATGGGACCAGACACCATGATGTTCGTTTTCTGAATGTTGAGCTTTAAGCCAACTTTTTCACTCTCCTCTTTCACTTTCATCAAGAGGCTTTTTCGTTCCTATTCAGTTTCCACCATAAGGGGGTTGTTGTCTGCATATCTGAAGTTATTGATATTTCTCCCAGCAATCTTGATTCCAGCTTGTGCTTCATCCAGCCCAGCTTTTCTCATGATGTACTCTGCATATAAGTTAAATAAGCAGGGTGACAATATACAGCCTTGATGTACTCCTTTTCCTATTTGGAACCAGTCTTTTATTTTATGTCCAGTTCTAATTGTTGCTTCCTGACCTGCGTATAGATTTCTCTAGAGGCAGGTCACGTGGTCTGGTATTCCCATCTCTTTCAGAATTTTCCACAGTTTATTGTGATCCACACACTCAAAGGCTTTGGCATAGTCAATAAAGCATAAATAGATGTTTTTCTGGAACTCTCTTGCTTTTTCGATGATCCAGCAGATGTTGGGAATTTAATCTCTGGTTCCTCTGCCTTTTGTAAAACCAGGTTGAACATCTGAAAGTTCATGGTTCACATACTGTTGAGGCCTGGCTTGGGGAATTTTGAGCATTACTTTACTAGCGAGTGAGATGAGTTCAATTGTGCGGTAGTTTGAGCATTCTTTGGCATTGCCTTTCTTTGGGATTGGAATGAAAACTGACCTTTTCCAGTCCTGTGGCCACTGCTGAGTTTTCCAAATTTGCTGGCATATTGAGTGCAGCACTTTCAAAGCATCGTCTTTCAGGATTTGAAATAGCTCAACTGGAATTCCATCACCTCCACTAGCTTTGTTCACAGTGATGCTTTCTAAGGCCCACTTGACTTCACATTCTAGGATGTCTGGCTCTAGTGAGTGATCACACCATCATGATTATCTGGGTCGTGCAGCTCTTTTTTGTACAGTTCTTCTGTGTATTCGTGCCACCTCTTCTTAATATCTTCTGCTTCTGTTAGGTCCATACCATTTCTGTCCTTTATCAAGCCCATCTTTGCATGAAATGTTCCTTTGGTATCTCTAATTTTCTTGAAGAAATCTCTAGTCTTTCCCATTCTGTTGTTTTCCTCTATTTCTTTGCATTGATGGCTGAGGAAGGCTTTCTTATCTCTCCTTGCTATTCTTTGGAACTCTGCATTCAGATGCTTATATCTTTTCTTTTCTCCTTTGCTTTCGCTTCTCTTCTTTTCACAGCTATTTGTAAGGCCTCCCCAGACAGCCATTTTGCTCTTTTGCATTTCTTTTCCATGGGGATGGTCTTGATCCCTGTCTCCTGTACAATGTCATGAACCTCAGTCCATAGTTCATCCAGCACTCTATCTATCAGATCTAGTCCCTTAAATCTATTTCTCAATTCCACTGTATAATCATAAGGGATTTGATTTAGGTCATACCTGAATGGTCTAGTGGTTTTCCCTACTTTCTTCAATTTAAGTCTGAATTTGGCAACAAGGAGTTCATGATCTGAGCCACAGTCAGCTCCTGGTCTTGTTTTTGCTGACTGTATAGAGCTTCTCCATCTTTGGCTGCAAAGAATATAATCAATCTGATTTTGGTGTTGACCATCTGGTGATGTCCATGTGTAGAGTCTTCTCTTGTGTTGTTGGAAGAGGGTGTTTGTTATGATCAGTGCATTCTCTTGGCAAAACTCTATTAGCCTTTGCCCTGCTTCATTCTGTATTCCAAGGCCAAGTTTGCTTGTTACTCCTACCTCTCAAAAAAGGCTCGGTTATAGTACCTATGGAGAAGGCAATGGTGACCCACTCCAGTACTCTTGTCTGGAAAATCCCATGGACGGAGGAGCCTGGTAGGCTACAGTCCATGGGGTCGCTAAGAGTCAGACATGATGAGTGACTTCACTTTCCCTTTTAACTTTCATGCATTGGAGAAGGAAATGGCAATCCACTCCAGTGTTCTTGCCCAGAGAATCCCAGGGATAGGGGAGCATGATGGGCTGCCGTCTAAGAGGTTGCACAGAGTCGGCCATAACTTAAGTGACTTAGCATAGTACCTATGACAGTGCACTGGAGTAATCTCCTTTGTTTCTTCATTAGACTGTAATTGATTTGATGGTTGGTACAATGTCTTATTTATCTCAGAACTGGTTGTGCTTAATGCATTGTCTACATACCTAATTAATAATAGACTTTCAGATAATTTCACTGAATAGGAAAGAGAACTAGAAAAGTACATTCAGTATTTTTCAGAATGTTGGGGAAATAGAAAAACAAAACTCATCAAACTACTTCAGTAAAAGTGAGTTTATTTTATAAAGAAAACAGAGAATGAAGGAGGAAAAGAATAGCCTCAGAAGCAAGATAAACAGAGCTAGTGGTATGCTGGTTAATTATTTAATAATCAACTCTTTAAAGGAAAAACAGATTTGTCATATTTGCTAGTTTTGGTGGTCCCATTGCTCTATCATGGACAATTTCAAGCTACCAGGTCAATTAAAATCTACCTGGAGTTAGGGGGAAAGGAAGCACAGTCAACTCTTATAAGCTGGTGCCAGGTGAGTCCAGCAGAAAACTCATGGCGAACTGGAGAATTGTCATCCTCTAGTAGTCACTGTGGTCCTCATGGTTTGACAATCAACAGTCACCACATGAGTCTACCAAGCTCTTTCTTCCTCTTCTGTACTGCTTTTCTTTATCTGCTTTTCTTTCTCTACCATTACCTAACTTTTCTGTTTTCCTTTGTTTCTAGCCTGTAACTTCTGTATAAGATGGGCTTCTGTTGTCATCTTTTTCCCATCATGTCATGTCTTCTGTTCACTGATGTTTGTGTGCCTCTTTGATGCCTAATATCTATTCTCGTCCATACACTTGGGACAGCTGATATTCAAACAGTTGAGAGAAATTTTTATTGATTTGGCAAGTTACTATCCAGTATACAAATGTCAAAGTTAGTGCCCTCATTAACAGTATTTCCTATATCTCTTGCCAAGGCCAGCTTGCGAGTCAAGCTGCTTCTACCCCTGGCATCACAGAATCACCTGATATGATAAAAAGAAAACCTGTGTATAAGGAAAGTCTTAGAAGAAACAACTATAGGAATGGCAAGTTCTCTGATGTTTTACTTTGTACAGCTAGCCTTTCTAAGAGAGAACCATAGGGTAGAATATATGTTTTTCAAGAACAGAGGAGAGCAGGTGCCAGAATTTAAAACTTTCTATGATTCTTGCAGTTTCACATGTACAAAATACTATTGATATAATCTGATTGCACAGAATAATTGGAATTTTCCTGTAAGCTTGATCTCATGGTCATAAATTGTGACTGCTTTTTCTTAAGTGTCCAGATATTATCTTTAAATTTAAGTCAGGCAGAAAATCTGAATTCCTAGATTTCTCAAACATCTTAGAAGAGAAATTATGAGCAATATGTATGTTTTTAAACCTACTAAATATTAAGCATTTCTAAAAATCTACATATTTTATGTTAATGTGTATATATTCTAATGGTATATATATATATAAATGTATTAAGCCATATACACATAAATGAATTGAGTTGTGTATATATGTATGTATGTATCTATTCAGAAATAGGAAACCTATACCTTTATATACTATGCAGAATGAATTCTTTTCAACATTCTCCTCACTACCACCATACATATACACAAAGGTGTATTAGCAAAAAAGTGATGATGAATAGATGAAGAACAAATTCATTGATTTCACAAAAATGAGCAAAATATAAGAAGTTTGAATTTAACAATTTATACAAATGTGTATTAGTAGAAAAGCAGTCATGAATAGATGAAGAACAATATTTATATTGGTTTCACAAAAAATAGCAAAATATAAGTTTGAATTTAAAAAGTTACACTTAAATGGTTAAAATAGTTCTATTGAGGTACTTGAACATCTTAAAATGAATTTTCTTTTATTATATTTTAATATTATAAAGATCACAAATGAAGTGTAAATATTTCATTGAGAAACTTTATAAATATGTACTTGTTTAGTTTTAGTATGATAAAAATGTACCAAGTTAAAGTAGTACTGTAAGTAATAATTATTGGCTATTTAGAATAAGACCTATAGGATATATAAATAAATGAGTAAATGAAGTAATCCATGCCATTTTGGGTTGAAAAGTATATATACTTTTAACCAGTAAATTATTTTTAGGATATACTCAAGATATTATGTTCACTTATAACATGAACATTACTGACTGTATATAATTTCACTGTTTTTCACATTTGAATTAATGATACTAATAAGATTTTATCATTACCATTTACTAGGGGCAGATATGAGATCACTTATATATTCCCATCATATAAAATGTGCATTCTTTTTCAGTAATTTGAATTTTTATTTTGTGTTAATATATCTATTAATATTTGAAAAAAAAGACAAAGTAAATGATAATACTATTTCTAATTCATTTAAGACAATTGATAAGTATTTTGTAATTTGTTATTAATAAGTCAACTAGTAAAAAACTAAAATATAAATAGAACTATAATTTAGGAAGCTGTTCAGCTGCTGTTGAGAAGCTTAGAGACCATTGCTTGGTCTTTAAGTATAAACATCATCACTAATAGAGCTGCATGTATGGAACACACCAAAAATACTGACTAATTTTTCTTAGGTATCTTATACAGAGAAATCATTTGTCACCTGATGACGGCAGTGTATGAGGTGTGGGCTCCGTGGAGTGTAATGACAAGTCTTATTTAAACATAAAGCAAAGCAGAGTATCAAGGCCATAGTATTTTCTCTATAAGAATTGAAGTATTTATTAAAATAAAAGTGCAAAATTTTTAAATGTTAATTCTAATAAAAACTTTTACTACTCAACCTATTATTAAGCAGTTTTTAAAAAATGATGAAGAAAGTTAATTAATGCCATGTTTGGCAAAGCTGTTTTTCTCAGCTAGGGAATTGTTGAAAATTCCTAGCCCATGATTTCCTAAAACAGTCTCTTATAACTCTGATATTAGTAGCATCTCATACTGTCTTTTCTGCTGCCCTATGTCACTTCCAAATACTTTAATGATGACATTAAATGATGTGCTGTTAACCAGGATGTATTCTTCATTGCCTATTAAAGTGACCAATCATTTTGTAAGTACAAAATAATTTGCTTTATTGTATGGATTATCTCATTGTCTCCATTGCCCTTTGGTAGCCTATGCTGCTTTCTGAAGTGAAATGTGGAGGAAAAAAAGCATAGCAACCCATTTTGTCTACAACAGTCTCTGTAAAATGCTTCTGTCCAAGTTTCCTTCTGATCAGGAACATAATTCTTAGCAAACAGGTCACTAACTCATTTAATTAACTCCCTTGTTCTTAGAAGCATTTCTGCATCAAGCCTGATTTTTTTTTTTTTACAAAAAAAATGGATTATTAAATAGCCTTTGGCTTCCTTAAAGGATTGTGTATCACTGCATGTAATCCTAGTACACTTATTAGCAGTATATCCATATGCAGCTTTTAAACAGAATGAGAGATAAATTTCTTTCCTGCCTTCTTAAGGGGCATCCTAATATTGTGTTTGTTTGAACTTTTCTTGACCTATGAACACTGAATATACAGATATTTTACCCAAGAATCACTCCAAAATATTTATGTTAAGAAACCCAGAGGGATGGTATAGGAGGGAGGTGGGAGGGGGGTTCAGGATGGGGAACACGTGTACACCTGTGGTGGATTCATGTTGATGTATGGCAAAACCAATACAATATTGTAAAGTAATTAGCCTCCAATTAAAATAAATTTAAAAAAGAAAAAAACATTAAAAAAAAAGAAATGTATTTCAAGACCTGTGTATGAATGCTCTATACTTTTCTTTACTAGAATCTGTAATGCAAAAGTTTAAAGGAGAGCCTTCTCCTCTTTCCATTTTTCCCACTCAGACAACTTTAAAAAAATGTATTATTTTCCAGTTACTCCACTATAATCAGGCTTACAAAGTCAATTAAGCCATGATTTATTTCCCTAAGAAACTGCCTTCTAGTGAGGAGTGGGGCAAGAAACAAACTACATTTACAGGCTAGATTGTTAAGGTTTAAAATAGGTTTCTAAGTAAATATATCTAATTTTGAACAAGATTCAACATCTCCCAGAAAGCTAATATTTGAGCTGAATTTTTAATAAGTCAGATAGTGCTAGAATAGAAAAAGGCTGTTCTAAGCAGAAGGAAAGATGGTGGAAGTATGGAAGTGAGTATGTTCTGTGTGAAGCTGTATGGGTGGTTCCTGTGTGTTAGCTGTATGGTCTCCTTTAAGGGGAACTGGTTGAAGCCAAAAGGGTAGCCCGGATCACTGAAAACATGCAGGAAGGAAAAGGAATACATTTATTAAATTTTCATAAACTTACCTACACAGAAACTAATTTGTTAGAAATTTGAAGACTTGTGGTATGCAAAAAATCTGAATAAGAAACCCATCAAACAGACTACCCATGTGTGAACATAGAAGATAAGTCTTTCTAATGCAGATTGACATTCTTTTCATGAAAATACAGTTGATCCTTGAACAATCAGGGGTTAATCCGAATAAAATTTATAGTCAGCCCTCCACATCTGAGAAGTCAACCGACCTCACAGGTTGTGTAGTACTATAATATTACTATTGAAAAATATCCCCATATAAGTGAACTTGTACTGTTCAAACTCATGTTGTTCAAACAGCAGTTATAACTTGATGAAAGTTTTATATGTGTAGGTTCCCCAATTCATGTAAATGTTCTTTAGGCAGAAGTTTTATTTATAACTCAGATTTTCAGGATCGTGTGTATTAACACCAGTTCTCTCTGCAACTAACTAGAGAAGTAAATTATCTTAACACTTAATCAGGTATTAATCAGTTTTATTTGTATATATAAACTATTTTTAATAAATGGTATACAAAGAATTTTGAAGTAAGTCATAATCAAAAGGATCTGTCCTTATATGACAAATGCCATCTGGTATTAAAATTAAATTTTATACACATGTAATCAATGGAATTTATTTATTTTTTTCTTTCTGGAGTCTTTCTGTGTGTTCACCAATTCTGACAGTACCTCATATTTATTTTCTTGTCATTGCTATAACAGTAGAGACAGGTAAAGATATAGAACATTTATGAGATCTAAGGACTCTTATGTTTTGTGCACTAGAGCTCCTATGAGATGAGCTCTGTACTCTGTGGTTTAGGAGATCCAAAGCAATTCATCATTACCTTAACACCCAGTTCAACCTAAGATGAATTACCTGTCGAATGTAATTGTACTACAGAGCAAGTCGAATGTCATTTATATGACTAGAGAATGGTATCCAGCAACCCCACAAATGATCTTTGCATCACTCAAATTAAAAAAAAGTGTGTATGATAGTTATTATCTTAATGTTCACAGTCTTTGCCCAACAGAGAGCCTCCTGGAGTGATTCCATAAGAGGATACTTAAAGAAATGTATGGTGTAATAGATTCATTGTTCTGCTATGCTGTGTTCCTACAGTTTTTGTTTTGGCTTGTTTTTAAGGTATAGTAAACTAATCTGACTCATTGGAAAAGACTCTGATGCTGGGAGGAATTAGGGGCAGGAGGAGAAGGGGACGACAGAGGATGAGATGGCTGGATGGCATCACTGACTCGATGGACATGGGTCTGGGTGAACTCCAGGAGTTGGTGATGGATAGGGAGACCTGGCGTGCTGCGATTCATGGGGTCACGAAGAGTCAGACACGACTGAGCAAATGAACTGAACTGAACTGAAAATAATTTAGCAATAGTGCAGATATTCTCAATTCTAAAAGAGGCAGCATGCAAATATAGAACATTTTTCTTAAAGTGAAGTCATCACGTGATTATATTTAATCATGTTGGATTAAATATAGAACTTTGGATTTCCCATTTCTTTGATTGAAGTCATGTTATAGGTTTAAACAGTCAGTTCTTCTGCTTTGAAAATTGTCTGTGATCTTTTGTTCTCCCTAGAAATCAATTGAATTCCAATTTGTTTCTGCTAAACTAAACCAAATGAATGCCCTTAGTAAACTCAAAAGGCTATTTTTTATGGATTTTTTGTGTGTCTTATTTTATTAACTAGATTGTTGAGAAAAATATAATTATTACAGTTATATATTAGATCATTCATGTCTAGGCTGCCTTTCTTGGTGGTCTCTCTTATTTGTCTTCTGAAAGTTTTTGTGTCCTAAGGACACACTCATTTTACTGAGTTTGAAAGAGGGTTCTTTAGCTCCATGCCTGTGTGCTTGGTTGCTCAGCCGTGTCTGACTCTTTGTGACCCCATGGACTGTAGCCCGCCAGGCTCCTCTGTCCATGGGATTTCCCAGGCAAGAGTATTGGAGTGAGTTGCCATTTCCTCCTGCAGGGGAATCTTCCCAACCCAGGGATCGAAGCTGTCTTGTTTGTGTCTCATGTGAACCACCTGGGAAACCCTGTTTAGCTGCAGTTGATCTGTATTAAAGAAGACTGCAGCCCTGGCTTACATCTTGATTACGACCTCGAGAGACCTTAAACCCAACACTCAGTTAAGCAACATCCAGATTTCTAACTCACCAAAACTGTGTGAGATAATAAATATGTATACTGTTCATTACAGCTTACATTTGATTAATAGCATACTCAATAAAAGTTTGCTACAAAATATGTAAGTAGGAGTTCAAAAGCTTGCAATCAAAACAAAAAAAGAAAATTAGGGCATATAAGATCTTTATTTAGACTGGGTTATATGTTATTTAGATTAATATTTCAATTATATATATATCAAAAATGAGTTATTAAACAAGCTCTTCACTATCCTTAAATGTTAGGGAGAGAGCCCAAAGCAAGTTAATTCCTTATATTATCTATTATTTATTTGTTATCCTTTGGTGTATACAGGGGTTATCATCTCTTGTACCAACCATTGTCTTCCTTTTCCTTTCATTTTCTCCTCTTCCATTTTCTCTTTTGTTGACCATGATGGCTACTCCATTTCTTCTAAGGGATTCCTGCTCACAATAGTAGATATAATGGTCCTCTGAGTTAAATTCACCCATTCTAGTCCATTTTAGTTCGCTGATTCCTAAAATGTCAATGTTCACTCTTGCCATCTCCTATTTGACCCCTTCCAATTTGCCTTGATTCATGGACCTAACATTCCAGGTTCCTATGCAACACTTCTCTTTAGTCACATCCACAACTGGGTGGTGTTTTTGCTTTGGCTCCATGCCTTCATTCTTTCTGGAGTTATTTCTCTACTGATCTCTAGTAGCATATTGGGCTCCTACCTACCTGGGGAGTTTGTCTTTCAGTGTCTGATCTTTCTGGCTTTTCATACTGTTCATGGGGTTCTCAAGGGAGCAAGAATAGTGAAGAATAGTTTGCCATTCTGTTCTCCACTGAACCACATTTAGTCAGAACTCTCCACCATGAACCGTCCGTGTTAGGTGGCCCTACACGGCATGGCTCATAGTTCATTGAGTTAGACAAGACTGTTGTCTATGTGATCAGATTGTTTAGTTTTCTGTGATTGTGGGAAAACTACTATACTATTCAGGTATGGCCTAAATCAAATCCCTTACAATTACAGAGTGGAAGTGAGAAATAGATTCAAGGGATTAGATCTGATAGACAGAGTGCCTGGAGAACTATGGATGGAGGTTCATGATGTTGGACAGGAGACAGGGATCAAGACCTTCCCCAAGAAAAAGAAATATAAAAAGTCAAAATGATTGTCTAAGGAGGCCTTACAAATAGCTAAGAAAAGAAGAGAAGTGAAAAGCAAAGGAGAAAAGATATACCCATTTGAATGTGGAGTTTGAAAGAATAGCAAGGAGAGATAACAAAGCCTTCCTCAGTGATAAGTGCAAAGAAATAGAGGAAAACAATAGAATGGGAAAGGCTAGAGATCTCTTCAAGAAAGGTAGAGATATGAAAGGAACATTTCATGCAAACATGGGCACAATAAGAGACAGAAATGATATGTACGTAACAGAAGTACAAGATATTTAGAAGAGGTGGCAAGAATACACAGAATAAATGAAAAAAAGGTCTTCACAACTCAGATAATCGTGATGGTATGATCACTCACTTAGAGCCAGACATCCTGGATTCAAAGTCAAGTGGGCCTTAGGAAGCATCACTACAAAAAAAGCTAGTGGAGGTGATGGGATTCCAGATGAGCTATTTCAAGTCCTAAAAGATGAAGCTGTAAAAGTGCTGTACTCAATATGCCAGCAAATTTGGAAAACTCAGCAATGGCCACAGAACTGGAAAAGGTCAGCTTTCATTCCAGCCTCAAAGAAAGTCAATGCCAAAGAATGTTCAGACGACTGCACAACTGCACTCATCTCACATACTAGCAAATTAATGCTCACAATTCTGCATGCTAGGCTTCAACGGTACGTGAACTTCCCAATGTTCAAGCTGGATTTGGAAAAGGCAGAGGATCCAGAGATCTAATTGCCAACATCTGTTGTGTCGTCGAAAAAGCAAGAGAGTTCCAGAAAAACATCTATTTCTGCTTTATTGACTATGCCAAAGCCTTTGACTGTGTGGACTACAACAAACTGTTGAAAATTCTGAAAGAGATGGGAATACCAGACCACCTGACCTGCCTCTTGAGAAACCTATATGCAGGTCAGGAAGCAACAATTAGAACTGGACATGGAACAACAGACTGGTTCCAAATAGGGAAAGGAGTACATCAAGGCTGTATATTGTCACCCTGCTTATTTAACTTATATATGCAGAGTACATCATGAGAAACTCTGGGCTGGATGAAGCACAAACTGGAATCAAGTTTGCCAGGAGAAACATCAATAACCTGAGATATGCAGATGAAACCACCCTTATGGCAGAAAGTGAAGAAGAACTAAAGAGCCTGTTGATGAAAGTGAAAGAGGAGAGTGAAAAAGTTGGCTTAAAGCTCAACATTCAGAAAACTAAGATCATGTCATCCGGTCCCATCACTCATGGCAAATAGTTGGAGAAACAGTGGAAACAGTGACAGACTTTATTTTGGGGGGCTCCTAAATCACTGCAGATGGTGATTGCAGCCAGGAAATTAAAAGACACTTACTCCTTGGAAGAAAATTTATGACAAACATGGACAGCATATTAAAAAGCGGAGACATTACTTTGCCAACAAACCTCCATCTAATCAAGGCTACGGTTTTTCCAGTAGTCATGTATGGATATGAGAGTTGCACTATAAAGAAAGCTGAGCACTGAAGAATTGCTGCTTTTGAACTGTGGTTTTGGAAAAGACTCTTGAGAGTCCCTTGGACTGCCAGGAGATCCACCCAGTCCATCCTAAAGGAAATCAGCCCTGAATAGTCATTGTAAGGACTGATGCTGAAGCTGAAACTCCAATATTTTGGCCACTCCAATGCGAACAACTGACTGATTTGAAAAGACTCTGATTCTGGGAAAGATTGAAGGCAGGAGGAGAAAGGGATGACAAAGGATGAGATGGTTGAATGGCATCACTGGCTCAATCGACATGAGTTTGAGTAAACTCCGTGAATTGGTGATGGACAGGGAGACGTGGCATGCTGCAGTCCATGGGGTCACAAAGAGTCAGACAGAACTGAGCGATTTAACTGAACTGATTATACTGCAAGTACAGAATTTTTAATTTAATTTTATTTTGTTTATTTTGTGGGACTGCTTCTGCTGTCATAAATATAGTGATGGAAATTTTAGTGCATTATTGGTTTATCAGCCTTTTATATAGCTATCATTTTAAAGTGCTTACATGCTTCTAGTATTTACATAAATTATCCTAGTTAATGCCAGTTGGTTTTTGTTTTAATCAGCTTAGGTTGTTATAAGTAAATACCATAGATATGGTGGCTTAAATGACAGATATTTATTCTGTAGGCTAGGAAGGTCATGATCAAGGTACCAGCAAATTTGATCCCTTCCATCTCTTCTTGGCACACAGGCAGCCTCCTTATTCTGTCCTCATTTTCTGTACAGAGAAAGAGAGAGAAAAAACCCTTCTCTGTCTCATCTTAGTAGGACACTAATTCCATTATGAGAACCCCACGCTCATGGCCTCAGTTACCTCCCAAAGGCATCACTTCCAAATACTATCACATCAGTGGTTAGCCTTCAGCATGTGAATTGGGGGACAAAGTCATTCAAGCCATAATAGTCTCACATTTAGAATAAAGCCCCTTCATTAGAAATAAAAATAAATATAAATAAATATAAAAATAAATATAAAAATATTTTATATTTCATATTTTATTTCTAATGGTATCTATATATTTATAAAACATGTTATTCTAAAGCTATTTGTTTTTTAAATTTATCACCCACATAGTCAAAGAAATAAAAATATGTTTTACATTATTATGTATAATAATGTTTTTACTACTGATTTGATATTCATCTATTTTTCTTTAAATAACATAATTGAGTAACTAAATTTTTTATGAAGAAATGGTGGCTAGAAGGAATATATGTTTTCATTGATTCATTTATACTGTCTTACAATTTTATACTTGAATTGGTAGGAATAAAAAAAATCTATGCTTTGTACATCCTATTCTTTCTTTTCTTCCAAACTAGAGAGGTAAAGTGGTAAAGCCCTTTTAACAGATAAAGTGATTGTATTTAGAAAATGTCAGGCACTAAAAGAAACAAAGAAGTGGAACAAAATTGACTTTTTAAAAAGTGAGGTGGTATCTTGAATGTAAACAACTTCCAAATATGTTGTGTTAGGTCCTAGCTCTTGATGTGGTTTAGTTAATTTAAGGATTTTAAATTTTGTGCCAATTTCATTGGTTCCAGTATTGGAATGGGAATTTGGATTTCATTTGGAAACCCAGCAGATATTAATAATACTTTTTTTTTTCTTTTACACATA
>NW_011495025.1:3437286-3459282 GCF_000754665.1 Bison bison bison | reverse complement strand
CCTGGACTGGCAACTCGTTTCCTACATGATATTTTACATGTTTCATTGCCATTCTCCCAAATCTTCCCACCCTCTCCCTTTCCCACAGAGTCCATAAGACTGTTCAATACATCAGTGTCTCTTTTGCTGTCTCGTACACCGGGTTATTGTTACCATCTTTCTAAATTCCATATATATGCGTTAGTAACTGGAGCCTATTATACAGAGTGAAGTAAGCCAGAAGGAAAAACATAAAACAAAATTGACTTTTTAAAAAGTGAGGTGGTATCTTGAATGTAAACAACTTCCAAATATGTTGTGTTAGGTCCTAGCTCTTGATGTGGTTTAGTTAATTTAAGGATTTTAAATTTTGTGCCAATTTCATTGGTTCCAGTATTGGAATGGGAATTTGGATTTCATTTGGAAACCCAGCAGATATTAATAATACTTTTTTTTTTTCTTTTACACATAGCTCTTGTGTGATGTATCCTCTGGTTTCCTATTATTATTTATACATTAATGTGACTTAAATTTGGTATCATGGAGCTATTCAAAGGCATCATTATTGTTGGCAATTGGTAGGAGCTAAAACATATAATTGGTATCAATTTTTCCTACATGGTCTCCTGACTTTTTGTCTTTAAATCCCAGATACTGTAAGACTAATGCGAGAAATTCTACAATTCGACTCATAAATTTTCATTCTACAGTGACTTTGCAGTCTGAGAACATTTAGTTTCAAAGTAAAAATTTTACTAATGTAGGATTATAATTAGAGCTTTGTTTTTGAATCAGCATATTATTTAGTAAAGTTTCAGTGATTCATAAAAGTGTTGAGAGAAAACATGTCAAACTTTATATCAGTTACTTTTCACTGTCATAATTAAGACTGGTTTTGATAGGTGATGGGTGAAAGACATATCAAATATATTTATTATTTATTGATGACCATTTTATGTAAATATGCTAATATGCAAAATTTCTCACAGGAAATGTCAAGTATAACTCACATTCACTACTGGAACAAAATGCAAATATGTCAATGTCATTTGAAAAGTTGACTAGAAATTATAACTCTTTAATGGCAGATAAGTTAATCACCAGACTGCTTTCATACTTGAAAATGTTTTCATATTTGCACTTTAAGTTATTGTAGTTTTCCAACATTTAGAATTGTTGTTGCAGATAAAATGAAGCCTCAAATCATTCTCCAATCTCAAGAACATCCTGGCAGAATTACTGTGACTTGTCTGTTAAATTGATTTCCTCTTAAAGAAAACTAGGCTTTTCTTACTGTGTTAAGAAAATGATTTTATCTATTAGCTGTCTTTCCTCGTGAAGATCCTTTCTTTTTATGACACAAAAGGAAAAATATTCTTTTCCCCCCCAAGTTTTTATATCCTATTTTATTCACTAATCAATTATATGTATTCCAAACAAAGTGAAATATAACCTGAACAGAGTAATTTTTAAAAAATGGATATAAAACAAGCAAATATTTTTAATACTACCAATTGCTTATATTTTAACTTTCAGCACATGCTTAGCTTAATTTTATGATGCTCTCTGACTTTAATAAAAGTAATTGATGGTGGACTTATGTACTTAATCACTACATTATAAGATAGGAAATCAGAATATTTTACAATGTAATTTTGAAAACTATTAATAAACCTTAGGCAAGCAGATTTCCTTAGGACACTAAAAATACTTGTGGGGTTTGAACTGGGTACCTTGTTTTGTCTCTTACTGTTAGTGGTGATGGTTTGTTATTGTTTTAAAAAGATTACTCAAGCATAGGATACGGCTAAGTGCTTTTCCACATCATTCCTAGTATTTTTTAAGTTAGACTCTATTCAATCTAAGTGACATCTATACTGAATGGAAAAACAGTTGCTGGTTCTGCATTTGTTTTTAATGATAGCCTGTTGAGCTGTAGTGCTTTATAAATAGAACATTTCCAGTGAAAACAAAATACGTTAGAGGCTAAGCCAGACATTGTAGTTGACCTGAAATTGAACTAGCATTATTTCTGTAGTATCAAAAAAGAAATTAGAATGTCTGGAGTGTATAGCTCACATAATTAAAGGAATGATTTTAAATATTGAGAAAATGTACTCTTAAAGGTACCTTAGATTGGGTCAGCAGAAACTTCAACATGCCTTCAATATATGTAAAAATGTGATAACTTTCATCTCTTGATCAGTGAAATGTGAACTGTGCTTCTTAAACACTACTTAATAAGATATGGTATGGTAAAATTTGGTAAATTATGAATGGTATGAATGCCTTCAGAGTGAGAGAGTATGGGGTACATAGTTTATTTTTTATTTTCTATTGTAGTTAGTTCACCAGGTTTAACTTCTAATATTTATATGAGGCCAAAATCTTAAATATTAAATGATTTTAAGGTTAATTTTTACATCAGGTTAAAAAAAAGTATGAAGAAATTTTAAAAAGAAATATTTTTCTTAGAACTAACCAAAAGAGCCAGTCAATTCTGATGGCATACACTCATAATTTTTCATTTACCTCTGATCTGAAATATGTTTTATATCTTTATTTGTTCCTTCACATTGTGACTTGATTTTGCAATCTGATCAGAGTTGTAGGTGTATTATTCCTTGGGGTCATGATGGTTACAAAATATTATCTGAAGTATTATTTTGTTAGAAGATCTGGTTACTAACATTTTCATGATAAAAATATAAGTCATAGAAAATTTGCATTGAGATTTATTAGATAAACCTGAATACTTAAACCTTTTGCTGTAATTATGTAGTACCCTGTATGCCACACAGTATTTTGAAGTATGATACTTTTGCACTCTGCTTCATAAAAGTAGCTCATCAGATATATTCCTTTTTGCTAGATACTGTTATGTCCATCTCTTTAATATGCTTCTTGTTCATTATAAGTGCTGTTAGCCATACTGCTTAATGAAAGGTACCTCATATGTAGTTTGATTACTGCTCTAATGTTTTCCAGACGTGCTTGATGATGAGCTTGGCATATGAAACAATTTTCTACAGTAATAAAACTAATTAAAGTAGGCAGTCATCCACATACCACTTTCTAATGAATTATAATAAGCTCATTAATCTCTCCCACTCCTATTCCAAAAAAGTCATTGATAGGCCTGCATGTAAGAGTAAAATTCTCAGCATTAAAAATGGACAGCTATTACAGAGTCAAAAAAGACTGTGGATTTAAGCTAAAAAATTACAAATGGCTGATCAATACTTTAAATGAAATGTATGGCTTCTAAACTCTGCCCAGATTACTTATTGACAAGATCATTTTCTATTTGAGTTCTCCTATAATTTATTTAACAAAGGAAAATGATTCATTGTATGGTAATAACTTTTCAGCACCTTGAAGACTAAAATTGAATGAACCCACTCCACATTTTTTCCTGGAGATCATATAAGAATGATGAATTGAGTACTTGAGATCAAGTGATAAAAAACACACCCTGTTTTCACTCCAGAGAGTGCTAAAGTATCTGCTCAATATATCAAAACATAATAATTATTTTTTGTTAACTCATTCAAATTTGTGAGACACTTGATGAAGCATCTTAAGAATTGTTATTCCATTCAGTTACAAATAGATTGGCAATGTAGGTCTATTGTTTTAGAGATAATTTTTACTGTGAAAGAGATTAGAATGTTAAACATAGTGCATGGAGAGACAGTTTCTGAACTACAGATGTTAATAGTAAGAAAATATCTTCGGTGGGGTTTATTCTATCTTCATTATAATTTAATGTTTTAAAAATGTAGCTCATTCCATTCTTAAAGCTAATCACTGCTATACTACACATAAGAATTTGCCCCTTAAGAATTTAAACTAGGAATATATATTTCAGAATTCATACAGAATATTTGTAACAGGTTAACTGAAAATAGGCACGTTTTAATATATATTAACATATTCAAAATTGCAATTTACATTCGTGAATTTTTAGTTACTATTTCATAGTTCTTTAGAAAAGAAGAGGTTAGATATTCTGTGAAAAGTATTGTCTTTTGCAAAATAGATGTTTAAAAGTCTGACAGTTTTGTTAGGCAGAAGGTTAGTAAACTTGCCCCTGAGTAGAATGTCTCTCAGGCTGGGTTCAGCTATTAATCTGGTGGCCAGTTGCTATTTTATGTGATAATGAGTTGGTTTTGTGCTGTGAACAGCAGTAAGGGGCTGGGCTTTTGGTACAGGCTCCTCCACTATCTATCTGCATGGTCTTGAGAAAGTTATTTATCATGTTGCTCAGTATTTTCACATACAAATGTGAAAATTAGGTGAGATCAGTGTACTCCAAGCTGTCAAAAGTGCCACTGATAGTAAATTTGATATTTTATGTAATTTTAATACAACAGTTTAAAAATGTTGTATGAGGTTAGACAGTTTTCCATTTTAATTCCAGCTCAGTTCTTTTGAAATCAAGGTGATACATTTTATAGCATCGAGGTGCCATAAGTCCTTAATATTTCTCTGACATTTTATTGGCATAGCAGTGGGTCTCCTTGTAGTTTCTAAGAGACAGAGAAACATTCTGCTGAAAAGAAGAATGCTGCATGAAAGTCTCATTAAGAGAGGTAAATTTTTGGAAAGTTGTATCAAAGATAACAGAAAATTAAATAAGAGCTTTAGGAAAATTTTCAGAACTCCAACTCACCTTGTTTTGAACAGAAATCCCTGTTTGAAAAAGGGATTTTGCTTTTTTTACTACTCGCTCCAATTAGTAGATCTAATTCATGGTACCTATTAAGAGTTAGCTGTATTTTGAATAAACTCTAATGATGTGCTTTAATACTAATAGGGAATACAACATCATCATAACATCCAACATTTATGTAATGCTAAATGTTGTTGTTCAGTCCCTAAGTCATGTCAGACTCTTTATGACCCTGTGGACTACAGCATACCAGGCTTCCCTGTCCTTCACTATCTCCCAGAGATTGCTTAAATTCATGTCCATTGAGTTGGTGATGCCATCCCACCATCTCATCCTCTGTTGCCCCTAAATAACTAATATTTATTGAGTGCTTGCAAGGCAGGCACTCCTTCTAAATGATTTATATATATTAACACATATTAGTCTTCATCATTCATTTTAATGTTTACAGCAACCACATAAATTAAACACTAATATTTGTCTCATTTTTTCACATGAGGAAACTGAAGTACCAAGATATAAAGGAATTTGAGAAAGGTCAGACTGCTAGTAAAGGAGTTTTTTAATTCTGTGACTATCCAAGTATCCCCATAGATTTCTATTCCTTACTGTTCTCTATCCTGCCACCCCTAGTAAGCTTTAGTTAACTGAATTTTCTCAGCTCTCAACTAGAAGCTTGTTTCTTTCAACATTATTTACCCAGTGTCTGGCATGGGGTAGGCACTCAAAAAGAAACATATGAATGGATTAAGTAATCAATAAATCTCTAATGTTAAAGACAACTTAAAAAGTGCCTCTGCACATAACCTGCTAGACTCTGAGTCCTCAATTTAGCACTTCCTATTATCCCTCCCTCATGCAATTTCCTACTGATAATGTGTCACCATTTCTGCTATTAATCTTGGATAATTTGGAATCCAAACACTGTACTTTGATGTCAAAATGTATAGGCTTAGGTGTAAACCCCATTACTTAACTCTGTCCACTACTTAAGCATGTGATATTAGAAGATTTATTTAAACTCACTCGAGTTTAAGCATTTTTAATCTGTACAATATAGATACTAATATCCACAGTATCTATCTAGCAGAATTATTGTACTATCCAAATTAAATGTACTTAAAACACCTAAAAATTATTGGTATATTGTAGCTGTTTTATGAAAGAGACAATATAGAAGACATCCTGGAATGTGAAGTGACGTGGGCATTGCTGCTAAGCTAAGTGGCTTCAGTCGTGTCCGACTCTGTGCGACCCCAAAGACAGCAGCCCACCAGGCTCCCCCGTCCCTGAGATTCTCCAGGCAAGAACACTGGAGTGGGTTGCCATTTCCTTCTCCAATGCATGAAAGTGAAAAGTGAAAGTGAAGTCGCTCAGTTGTGTCCGACTCCCAGTGACCCCATAGACTGCAGCCCACCAGGCCCCTCTGTCCATGGGATTTTCCAGGCAAGAGTACTGGAATGGGGTGCCATTATGAACAAAGCAAGTAGAGGTGATAGAATTCCACTGAGCTATTTCAAATCCTAAAAGATGATGCTGTTAAAGTGCTATACTCAATATGCCAGCAAATTTGGAAAACTCAGCAGTGGTCACCGGATGAGAAAAGGTCAGTTTGCATTCCAATTCTAAAGAAAGGTTATACCAAATACTAAAGAATGTTCAAACTACTGAACAATTATGCTAATTTCCCATGCTAGCAAGGTAATGATCAAAATCCTTCAACCTAGGCTTCAGGAGTACATAAGCTGAGAACTTTTGTATGTACAAGCTGGATTTAGAAAAGGCAGAGGAATCAGAGATCAAATTGCCAATATCTGCTGGATCACAGAGAAAGAAAGGGGACTTAAAAAATATATATATGCTTTGTTAACTACTGAAAGGCCTTTGACTGTGTGGATCACAGCAAACTCTGGAAAGTTCTTAAAGAGATAGTAAGACCAGACCACCTTACCTGTCCCTTGAGAAACCTGTATGCAGAACAAGAAGTGATAGTTATAACCTTGCATGGAACAACTGACTGATTCAAAATTGGGAAAGAAATATGTCAAGACTATTGTCACCCTGCTGATTTAACTTCTATGCAGAGTACCTCATGTGAAATGCCAGACCGGATGACTCACAAGCTGGAATCAAGATTGCCGAGAGAAATAGCAACAACCTCAGGTTTGCAGATGTACCACTTTAATGATAAAAGTGAAGAGGAAAGAAAGAACCTCTCAATGAAGCTGAAAGAGGAGAGTGAAAAAACTGGCTTAAACCTCAACATTCAGAAAATTAAGACATCCCATCAGTTCAGTTCACTTCATTCACTCAATCATGTCTGACTCTTTGCAACCTCATGGACTGCAGCACACCAGGTTTCCTTGTCCATCACCAGCTCCCAGAGCTTACTCAAACTCATGTCCATTGAGTCAGTGATGCCATCCACCCATCTCATCCTCTCTTGTTCCCTACATCTCCAGCCTTCAAACTTCTCCAGCATCAGGGTCTTTTCACATGAGTAAATTCTTCACATAAGGTGGCCAAAGTATTGGAGTTTCAGCTTCAGCATCAGTCCTTCCAGTGAATATTCAGGACTGATTTCCTTTAGGATAGATTGGTTGGATCTCCTTGCAGTCCAAGGGACTCTCAAGAGTCTTCTCCAACACCACAGTTCAGAAGCATAAATTTTTTGGTGCTCAGCTTTCTTTATAGTCCAACTCTCACATCCATACATGACTACTGGAAAAACTATAGCTTTACTAGATGGACCTTTGTTGGCAAAGTAATGTCTCTGCTTTTTAGTATGCTGTCTAGGTTGGTCATAGCTTTTCTTCCCAGGAGCAAGCGTCTTTTAATTTCCTGGCTGCAGTCACCATCTGCATTGATTTTGGAGCCCCAAAAGATAAAGTTTCTCACTGTTTCCATTGTCCCCCCATCTATTTGCCATGAAGTGATGGGACTGGATGCCATGGTCTTAGTTTTCTGAATGTTGAGTTTTAACACAACTTTTCCACTTTCCTCTTTTACTTTCATCAAGAGGCTCTTTAGTTCTTCTTTGCTTTCTGCCATAAAGGGTGGTTTCATCTGATTTTCTGAGGTTATAGACTTCTCAAGAGGCAGGTCAGGTGGTCTGGTATTCCCATCTTGCCAGGAGCCAGCGTGAGGAACTCCGCCCGTGGCAAAGGTCATGAGGAAGGAGGCTTGACATATGCAAAGGTGGGATCGAGCCTCAGGAGTCCCCTTGGAAATTCTCAAGCATCTACCCCTAAAACCAGAGCCTGCCTACTTTACTACTTTGTGCTCTCACTTATACCTCTGACTTTACGGGGGGCTGTCCCCCCGCCACCTCTTTCGGAGAAGGAGTTAACTTAGAGCTCCAGTTAATAATAATTCCTGGGCAGGAGTGTTTCAACCTACAAACTCCTCTGAAGGTTCTCTAGCCTGCCTGACAGGCTTGTCCAGCCACATATGATTGCTCACAGCCTCCCAACTGGCACGAGATGCTTTAAACCTTCTAAAAACAGGTTCTTTAGAGAAGTTAAAAAACTAATAGTGTAGTATAGTGGGCTGATTAGAAATTGTATTGGTGAAGGGTTTTTCATTTGTTGAGCCAATGTTTGCTGCTAAGTCTCCACATCCCCTGCCCTTATACACATTAATGAATATATAGAAGAAATAAGTATTTGATATTAACCTTTGATATTAATCACGTTAGACCTTAGGCTAAGCAAATTCTTTCCTTAATTAAAACCCACTACACCCTCACCCTATAGGAATGTAACTTTATCTGGTACCTTTGGAAGGTGGCATCTGTTTTAAGAATAATCACCCCTGGAGATATAAGTGTTGACTGACCGCTGTCACAAGGAGAGGGTCATAAATTGTTAGCAGGCCCCCTGGCCAGAAGATGATGTAATACCCCTAAGATACATTTGTATGAAGCACCTGACTTCAATAAAAGTCAGGACTGCTGACCCCGCATGACTTTTGTATAACATCTCAGTGTATAAAAACAGACCCTGGAAAAATAAAAAATGGGATCAGTTCCTCGAAACACTGGTCTCCCCATGTCGTTCTTTCTCTCACCTTCTGGCTGAATCCCCATCTGGAACATGGAGGCTCGTCAAGCCTACTAATTATGCCTGGACTTCTAAGATCTGACCAGGGAGGCCTTAGTGTCTCCTCTCCTTAGGGAGAACGGGAGGACGCCTGCGGCCTACGTAGGTGACGTAAATTCCTTGCCTTGGAATATTATTAGCTTTCCACGTAAACCAAGTTATTCAGCCTCTTTTCTGCACTGAATTTTCCTACTGAGCTATCCTCGTTCTATTACTCTTTATATCTCTAATTAATATTTAATTAAAGCCATTGTATTCGCCGATGCCGTCTCCCCTTCGAATTTCCCTGGATCCGCCGGGGCTGGACCCTGGCACCATCTCTTTAAGAATTTCCCACAGTTTGTTGTGATCTACACAGTCAAAGGCTTTGGCATAGTCAATAAAGCAGAAGTAGATGTTTTTCTGGAACTCTCTTGCTTTTTCGATGATCCAGCGGATGTTGGCAATTTGATCTCTGGTTCCTCTGCCTTTTCTAAAACCAGCTTGAACATTTGGAAGTTCACGGTTCACATATTGCTGAAGCCTGGCTTGGAGAATTTTGAGCATTAATTTGCTAGCATGTGAGATGAGCGCAGTTGTGCAGTAGTCTGAACACTCTTTGGCCTTGCCTTTCTTTGAGATTGGAATGAAAACTGACCTTTCCAGTCCTGAGGCCATTGCTGAGTTTCCCAATTTTCTGGTACATTGAATGTACCACTTTAACAGCATCATCTTTTAAGATTTGAAATAGCTCAGCTGGGATTCCATCGCCTCCACTAGCTTTGCTTCACATTCCAGGATCTGTGGCTCTAGATGAGTGATCACACCATCATGGTTATCTGGGTCATGAAGATCTTTTTTGTATAGTTCTTCTATGTATTCTTGCCACCTCTTCTTAATATCTTCTGCTTCATTATCTCTATACCATTTCTGTCCTTTATTGTGCCCATCTGTGCATGAAATGTTCCCTTGGTATCTCTAGTTTTCTTGAAGAGATATCTAGTCATTTTCATTCTTTTGTTTTCCTCTATCTTTTCATTGATCACTGAGGAAGGCTATCTTATCTCTCCTTGCTATTCTTTGGAACTCTGCATTCAAATGTGTGTATTTTTCCTTTTGTCCTCTGCCCTTTGCTTCTCTTCTTTTCTCAGCTTCTTAGACAACCATTTTGCCTTTTTGCATTTCTTTTTCTTGAGGTTGGTCTTGATCACTGCCTCCTGTTCAATGTCCCAAACCTCCGTCCATCGTTCTTCAGGCTTTCTGTCTCTCCAATGTAATCCCTTGAATCTCTTTTTCACTTCCATTGTATAATCATAAGGGATCTGATTTAGTGATGTCCCATCACTTCATGGAAAATAAATGGGGGGGATAGTGAAAACAATGACAGATTTTATTTTCTTGGACTCCAAAATTATTGTAAATGGTGACTGCCGCCATGAAATTAAAAAACACTTGCTCCTTGGAAGAAAGGCTATGGCAACTCAGACAACTTATCAAAAAGCAGAGACATCACTTTGACCACCAAGGTCTATCTAGTCAAAGCTATGGTTTTTCCAGTAGTCATGTACGAATGTATGCGTTGAACCGTAAAGAAAGCTGATCCCCAAAGAATTGATGCTTTCGAACTGTGGTGTTGGAGAAGACTCTTGAGAGTCCCTTGAACTGCAAACACATCAAACCTGTCAATCCTAAAAGAAAGCAACCCTTAATATTCATTGGAAGGACTGATGCTGAAGCTGAAGCTCCAATATTTGGCCACCTAATGCAAAGAGCCAACTCATTGGAAGAGACCCTGATGCTGGGAATGCTTGAAAGCAAGAGAAGCAGGTGGCAGAGAATGACACGGTTAGATAGTATCACCAACTCAAAGAATATGAATTTGAGCAAACTCCAGGAGGTTGTAGACTATAGAAAGCCTGGCCTGCTGTAATCCATAGTGTTGCAAAGAATTGGATGTGGCCTAATTTAAATCAGATGATTTATCCAAAGTGCCTGACATAAAATTACAACAAAGTACATGTTAGGTGCTTCTTTTAGTAATAATTTTTCTTTCCTTTAAATATTCCACGGTATTTCCTTTAAATATTCCTTCAAATATTCTTTTGGTTTTATATATTGGTCGGGAAAAGAAGATAATTAATGACCTCCTGAGTGAATACATTTGTTAGACTATTTTCATGTAGTCCTCTTTAAAATATAAGCACGGTTTTTGCTTGATAAAAGTATAACTCAAATTATATTGTCTTGAGCACTATGCTTCTTAAAATTACTACCATAAGAAGTAGAAAATTCAGATCTAGTTGCTGCATTTTTTTTAGTGCTGCGAGTTTCCTTTGAACACAATATTACTCTGAGACCATACCACATTTACCATAGATCCAGTAGGTTACATGATTGCTAAATATGTTTCAATAAATATTTTTATTTTCATGTATTTTTTCTAGGATATTGCACGTTTAACACTTCAAACACGTTAGTGAAAATTCACACAAACCCCCTAACAAAACATCTCTAATAAAATGAATGTCATAATTTTGTGTATTTTCAGATTTTTGATAAATTTATATTTCATTTAGAATTCTATTTTAAAATGTGTATTTTTCATGGTATTCCTTAGACTTTGTAACCATCATTTTAAAAAATGCATATTTTATTGCTTTACCATTGCTTAGTAATAATTCTTCAATTGTATACTTAGGTTGCCTTCAGTATTTCAACATTATAATGTTGGGTATGTATGGCATGACTGCTTATTTTCAGTCTTAAAGGATGTTTTCTTTAACTAGCAGGGCTGGGATGCGGTGAGGATGGGGTATTAGTATCAGGGCATTTATTCACATTTTCTCCCATGCCTGGAGTTTATTACTTTTCTTACCATATTTTGATTACATGTGAAAAAGAATTTGAATAATTGCATATCTCTGTGAACTTTATCACATACTGGTTATCAGTTGAAGTGACTTTGATGAAACTGACTTGTCTAGAAATTTTGATCAATGTTGAGTGGGTAGAATGTGGTGCTGTTTCTAAGTGTGTGGTGGTGAGTGCCCTGGCACCTGCACAAAAGGCATGACAGAAACCTCTGGGGCTTGTCTGAATGAGTAGATGAGTCAGACATAACGGCAAAAATACTACTACAGGCATAGACTCCAGTAGACACCTGTGCCTCTTCCCATGCTCAAGAATCAGATAGTGACTAAATATGCAAGTATGAGAATGCTTTATGTTTATAATGTAAAGGCATAAAGAACTACTGCTACATTAGATATGCTGAGAGGCCCATATTAGCATAATAGCCTTAGGTTAGAAATAAAAATAGGCACTTGAAGAGTTTTAAGGGTAGGAGACAAAGTAGAAAAAGGTCATGGTTTATGTACTCTCTTTTCTGTCCTTTTTATTTGTTCATTTAGTAATTATTAAAAAATCATGTATCAATTCAATTACATATAATCTATAAGAAGGTCCGGTATTTGAAAATTATGTCTGTGTGTTAGTTTTCTAGGGCTGCTGTAATAAAGTACCACAAACTGAGTAGCTTAAATGACAGAGATTTATTGTCTCAGAGTTCCAGAGATCAAGATGTCAGCAGAACTGTGCTCCCTTTGAAGGCACTAAGAAAGGATATGCCCCAGGTCTCTCCCGGTTATTGGTAGTTCCTTGCTCTGTGATAGCATAGTTTCAGTCTTCACGTGGTGTTCCTTTCCTGTGCATTATTCTGAGTCCAGTTCTCTCCTTTTAGTAAAGACATCAGTCTTATTGCATTAGGGGCCTATTTTGTTCGAGTGTTTTTTAATCAATTATATCTGCAGTGACTCTGTTTCTAATAAAGTCACATTGTGAGGTACTGGAGATTAGTATTTCAATATATGAACTTTAAGGGGACACATTCAGTTTTTAACAATCTCTTACATGATTTAAGTTGTTTATAAAGAGGATCTTTTTTTATTATTGAAGCATCATCAAGAAAAGGTTATTTCATTCCCTTCTGTTCATGGGTACTTCTCTGCCTACAGATAGCTAGTTTCTCCTCCTATGTACTGGATCTCATCCCTTGACTCTTGAAGGTTTTTCCACTCATAGTTATTCCCTCTTTCACCTGTATTTGTTTAACTTCTCCATTCTTACCAAGTCCTTCTCATTAGTCTTTTTACCTGTTCAGTGTTTTCCATGTAATGTACTTGCACAGCATATCTCGATCCTATTAGCTACTATTCTTCATTCTTGGGAGAAGCTTTCATTTTGCAAGTGTGTAGTTGGTAACTCCTTATTTCTCCCTCATCTTCAGTTTGCTTCTGAGTCCACTGTAGTCTAAAGTCTGCTTCTAACACACCACCTGATTTGTTAAATATCCATGGTGACTGATATTTTTGATAAGCCCTTAATTCACTTCATCTTTGTTGCATTCAGCATTATTACCGCCTTCTCTTTCTAAAACCTATTCCTTGCCTTGTCTGTTAAGCCACCACGCTTTCTCATTTTCAGTTTTCTTCACAATCACTTCTTTTCCTCTCTCAGTTATTGATTTTCCACTACATCAATACACTAGTGATTTCCAAATTTCATCTCTTGACCAGATCTCTCTCTTTGGAGCCCATGCATAGCCAATAAGTTGTATTTCTTCATAGCCATGCATTGTTACATAGCCAGCTCATGCCGTATTTCTTCAGTTGGATGTACAAGGGACCTTAAAATTAAACTTAGTGTCTTTTCTTCATCTTAAATTCTTCCACCTCAAATTGTATTTACTCTTAACAAGAATGAGCCATACTTACATTCTCTGAGTAGACCTTCCAGAAACTTAATGTCATCTTTGTCTCCCCTTCTCATTTTTCCCTTTCACTCCACACACATACAGTAGAGTCCACCTTTTAAATAATTTCAAATTCACTCCTACAGCATCTTACTTTAAATTCTAATGATTTCTTACCTGAATTATTAAAACAGTGTCTTAATTTCAACAAATTATAGTTTTGGGTTGCTATCTCCTATTCCAGGGGATCTTCCCAAGCCAGAGATTGAACTGGTGTCCTTGTGTCTCCTGCATTGTCAGGCAGATTCTGTACTGCTGAACCACCTGGGAAACCCCTAGCTCTATTATTAGTAATTGATTTATCAGGATCACATGGCTAAATTGTGACACAACAAAGACTCAAATGCAAATCTTCTCTGCTTTGATTGAGTGACAAGAGGTAATATGAAAAAACATTGATAAATTTGTAAGTTTTGTGTTGTAGTAGACAATAGCTTTTGAGATAATATACTGTTGCTTAATGATAATCTAAATCTTTCCTTAATTTAAAAAATCTTTTCTGTTTTCTGATGCAAGTTAATTATGCGATTGGTGTAGGCAGGCATTCAGTACATAAGCAACCATTGGAAATTATATCTATTCTGTAAATCAAAACTGCTTCTTTTCCCAAATTCATGTCTTAAAGACTCCCATTTTACAATGTACATACAATGAGTAATTGAAGATACTACTCTATGCTGTTACTGTCCACTGCATATGTGCATGCTAAGTCACTTCAGCTGTGCCTAATTCTTTGCTACTCTATGGACTGTATGGAGCAGACGATGGCAACCCATTCCAGTACTCTTGCCTGAAAAATTCTATGGACAGAGGAGCCTGGTAGGCTGCAGTCCATGGGGTCACGAAGAGTCGGACACGACTGAGAGACTTCACTTTCACTTTTCACTTTCACGCATTGGAGAAGGAAATGGCAACCCACTCCAGTGTTCTTGCCTGGAGAATCCCAGGTATGGGGGAGCCTGGTGGGCTGCTGTCTATGGGGTCGCACAGAGTCAGACATGACTCAAATGACTTACCAGCAGCAGCAGCAGCAGCAGCAGCAGCAGCAGTTATGGACTGTAGACCACCAGGATCCTCTGTGCCCTGGGGTTCTCCAGGCAAGAATAGTGGAGTGGGTTGCCATGCTCTCCTCCAGGGGATGTTCCCCTACCAGGGATCAAACCCACATCTCTGCGTTGGCAGGCACATTGTTTACCACTGGCACCATTTGGGAAGCCCTACTCTCCACTAGTGCTCTAAAAAAGATGTAGCTGTGATCTGTAGCTTCAGCTAATGTTCCTTGCGTTTTTGCAACTTAGTCATCTGACTTCCCAGACTGCCTGAAACCGCTGCTTAAATTGAGTCACGTTATCTATGATTCCTGTACAGCACAACATTGAAACCTTCTCTTTATTCTCCTACCCAGAAGTTTACAATTATGCCAGAATTCTTGAAAAAATAATCCTTATAGTATTACTCATTTCTGTATTCTTTATCATTGTCACAATTCAGCATCCTATAAAATGGGATAGTACCATTTCTGAGATGTGCTAATATTAGGGATATCTCTCTAGTTTTTACTTTCTTTAATAATATATACAACTTGAAAAACTTTTCTCTACCTTTATTGTGCAAAAAAATATATATGCATTGCCAGGAAGTACCCAATATTATCCCCACTGTCCTTCTTCTCTTTCTGGGCCCTCATAAATATCCAGGGCCCAAGAGCCATCTCAGCTATCTTATCCCAGGAGAAATGGCAAAAGAGTACCCAAGGCCTGCAGCCGGCTCCTGCCAGGACTGTTTTACGAGATTTAAAGATTCTTTTGATAGTGGGATCTTGGATCTGACACACTAACACTCAGATGAGAGACAGAACTCTTTGTAACTTAACCCTTTCAAATGAGAGAAGGCTGCTAGGCAGAGTCATGGAGAAGATTGCCCCACTGGGGGCCAAGTAATGGTGAATTGGAGCCAAAGGGTGCATTTTATATATGGCAAGCAGGACGGGATTGGCAGGGTTTCCAACACTCCCTAAGGACTGGCTAATTTGAATAATTTCAAGAATTCTAGGGTGTGGAGGCTGTCTCTAGTTGCCTAGTACGTGGCCTGATGGGGCTGTTACCTAATGGCTCTGGAGTATGAGGACCAGATAAAGGAAGTGTTTGGAATATGGTCTTAATCAGCTATTGAAGAGGGGAACTGGCCTCTAGCCAAGACCTCAAAACTAAGTCAAATTAGCATTTCAAACAAAGTGAACAAAACAACTGTACTATGCACTTATGGGTAAGGAATGGGGTGTGTTTGATGTATTTTATTACTTTTCCTTCCCAGCAACTAAAGTTTATGTGCTGTGTGTGTGTTCTTGGTCACTCAGTTGTGTCTGACTCCTTGCGACCCCATAGACTGTAGTTCACCAGGCTCCACTGTCCATGGGGATTCTCCAGGCAAGAATACTGGAGTGGGTTGCCATTTCCTTCTCCAGGGGATCTTCCCAACGCAGGGAGAGAACCCAGGTCTCCCACCTTGCAGGCCAATTCTTTAATGTCTGAGCCACCAGGGAAGTTCATAGTTATGTTCAAACCTAATTCTCTTAGTTTAGTCAGGATGTTGAGAGATAAGGTGTCCTCTACTCCTTTCCTAAAACATGAAAAACAAGTAAGCATGCCTTCATAACGGAAAGGAACTTTTTACAGGCCAATTTTAGCCATTTTGTGTTTTTTTTTTCCTGTATAGTCTATGTTGTGGGAAGAGTCACTTAAACAATTGCTTACCTTCTTAAAGAAATTTAAGTGTAATGTGATAAGTGTGCTTCCCTTCTGTGAGGAAAGAAAAAAATACTAGCATCAGACAATCCCAAGACCTCTTAAAGATACTGATTTCCCCAAGAATCTCATACCAAACGAGTACAGTAGGACAAATAAACATTATCATTTATTGACTTTCTCTGTTGAGAAGCTCATTGTTGGTGAGTTTGTAAAAATATTTATGTCTTAAGTAATTCATAATTGATGTTGGTGAAACCCATGGGTTTAGGAGATCAAGAAACTAATTTGTCATGCTTATTATAATTCATTAGGACACAGAGAAATTTGCTTTCATCCTTTTACCCACAAAATATTATCATTCTAAGAAGGCTTTAGAAAATGAAATACAAACGTTTGTTTTTTTAACTTTTTAATTTTCACCATAAACATTGTGTGAAACAAAGAACAGAGTAATAAAAACTTTGAGTAAATATTTTTTCTAAGGATTATAACTTAGGTTAATATTCTCTATTTACTCTATAATAAAAACTATGTAAGATGTAGAAGATCTTACATATTAGAAGTTATGCAACTCAAGTGTTTTCTTATTAATATAGTAAAGTGAATGTAAGCAGACTCTAACAACTTGGAAAAGACAAGGCCATAGTCTCATGGGACTGTTTTATTAGGTTGGTGCAAACATAACTGTGGTTTTGGATCATAAATTTTAAATCATTATAACTAGGCTCAAATAATCATTATTAATCAAAATCAGACCCGTTACAGTCAACACATTTTTGCCAATAGCATAAAAATCCATGCTTCAGGACTCAGTGAACTCTTGGAAAGCATTTTCTGCATCCTGCTGGTTGTGGAAATACTCTCCCTGCAAGAAGTTGTCAAAATGTTTGAGAAAGTGGTAGTCAGTTGGCGAGAGGTCAGGTGAATATGGCAGATGAGGTAAAACTTTGTACCCCAACTTTTGAAGCATCGGTTGTGTGATATGTGGTCTGGCATTGTCATGAAGAAGAATTTGGCCCTTTCTGCTGACCAGTGCTAGCTGTGTGTGTTGTGGTTTTCAGTGCATCTCATCGATTTACTGAGTGTAAGTCTCAGATATAATGGTTTTACCAGGATTCAGAAAGCCATAGTTGTAATCAGACAGTCAGCAGACCACCAAACAATGGCCTTGACCCTTTTCTGATGCAAGTTTGGCTTTAGGAAGTGCTTTGGAACTTCCTCTCAATCCAGTCACTGAGTTGGCCATCATCAGCAGTTGTCATATAAAATCCACTTTTCGTTGCACATTACAGTCCAATCTAAAAATGGTTTGTCGTTTTTGCTTAGAATAAGATTACACTTCAAAACGACAATTTTTTTTTATTGTGGTCAGCTCATGAGACACCCACTTATCAAGTTTTTTCACCTGTAGTTGTAACAGGATTAGCTCTGATGATTGCTCTCTATTGGTCATTGTCAATTTCTGATGGCCAGCCACTATACTCCTCAGCTTCAAGGGTCTCGTCTCCTTTGCAAAACTTCTTGAACCACCACTGCACCAGTTCCTGGGCCAGATTTATTGTTGTGAGTTGTCTCCACTGCTTTAGGACCCATTTTGAACTCAAATAGCTCAAATTTGCTTTTGTCTAACATCATTCCCATATTCTAAAATACATATCAAATAAATAGCAAGTAATGTCATTAGCAAAAAAAAAAAATGGAGAAATGTGCATTAAAATTATGTATAATATAACCACATTTATGTAAAATACATTACAATATTAAATGGCAAATTTCAACAATGCAAAAATTGTAATTACTTTCACCAACTTAATAAAATAGCAACTTTCTCAGTGGAGGCTAATGTTTTTAATTGTTTCAAAAATTATCAGAATACAATGTATTCTGTAAAGAGACTAATGGACACAACTTAACGGTCTTGGTATTATTCATTAATGGTTTCATTTAATTTGACCTTTTATACAATCATCTTCTCTGCTTAATTTCTATGAACAAAGCCCTGCTTATCCTGCCCCCTGCTTATCCTAGAAATGTACCATTTTGTTCAATAACTGGTCACCAAAAATTCTGACAGCAAAACAAGATTCTATGCATGGAAAATGAAAGTCACTCAGTTGTGTCCGACTCTTTGCCTTCCCATGGACTATACAGTCCATGGAATTCTCTAGGCCAGAATACTAGAGTGGGTAGTCTTTCCCTTCTCCAGGGGATCTTCCCAACCCAGAGATGGAACCCAGGTCTCCCTCATTGCAGACAGGTTCTTTACCAGCTGAACCACAAAGAAAGCCCATGTTTTATAAATTAGAAAGCCTTAGCTTAAGGTATTATTATCATTATCTTGAAAGATAGCCAATATACCACTATGTTAAGGGATAATGCTGTTTACTGATTTGATTTATATTCTTAGAAATACATGTCTAAGGTGCTTACTTTGAACACCTTTTATGCCTTTTTAAAATTTTGTATTGCTATGTAAACAATATTTTTAAAAAACACAATATTTTTGTAAATATTCAATGGAATGTTAGTTCATCTCTGAAGTCAATGACATTATAAAATCAAATCTAGAATGTATATATATATATATTTATTTATTTAATATGTATTTACTTTTGGCTGTGCTGCGTCTTTGTTGCTGTGTACACACTTTCTCAATGGCACCCCACTCCAGTACTCTTGCCTGGAAAATCCCATGGACGGAGGAGCCTGGTAGGCTGCAGTCCATGAGGTAGCTAAGAGTTGGACACGGCTGAGCGACTTCACTTTTCACTTTCATCCACTGGAGAAGGAAATGGCAACCCACTCCAGTGTTCTTGCCTGGAGAATCCCAGGGACAGGGGAGCCTGGTAGGAGGCCGTCTATGGGGTCGCATAGAGTCGGACACAACTGAAGCGACTTAGCAGCAGTAGCAGCACACACTTTCTCTAGCTGCAGAAAGCAGGGCTACTCTCTGTTGTGGTGTGAGGGCTTCTCATTGCTGTGGCTTTTCTTGTTGTGGAGCATAGGCTCTAGGCACACAGGCTTCAGTGGTTGCATCACATGGGCTCAGTAGTTGCTGCTCATGGGCTCCAGAATACAGGCTCTATAGTTGGTACACGAGCTTAGTTCCCCTGTGACATGTGGGATCTTCCCAGACCAGGGATCAAGCCAGTGTCTCCTGCATTGCAAGGTGGATTCTTAACCACTGGACTACCACAGAAGCCCCTAGAATCTTTTTAAATTGAATGCTTATGAAAAGAAAATTTTGTAGCATGGTGTAGCAGTTGTTGATACTGAAATGACTTTTAAAATATTTTAAAAATTGTTTTAAACTAAATAAACAATTAGGGTGGTGTTTTATTGACTGTGCTTTCAGGATTTGAAAAGCAGGCTCTGTTATAGCTCTGTGTAGATGATTATATGCCTGCACTGGTTTATTTCACTAGCTACCCAGTTGTTGCAGGTAACATGCTGCTTTGTTAGCATAACGATTACATGAAGTCAGGTGTTTCGGTAGAACTGCAAAATACACTGTCAATTATTGTATATTTTGTGTTTTCTGATCTCTGTCCTTCTGTCTTCTCCTACCATATTCCTATTTCTTTTTTCTCTGTTTTCACTTGTTCATAACAATCTGTCCTTGTTTACTCTGATAGAATTGTCTGTTTCCTTTATTTTTTGATCTTTTGACCTTTTCACTTACCAGAATGAGGGAACAGCTTGTAAGTCATAAAATAAAGCCCTCCAGAGAAAGGACCACAAGTCTATAAATAGAGAGTCATGATGACTCAGTACCAATTTTGACATGTTTTTGTAAATATTAGCCAAGAATTATGTTTATAATTTTACCTGAAGAATTCTGTGAAGATTCATGAGTTAGAAATTAATTTTTTAATCTGCATTTCTAATTTCAGCATAAGATAATTTTTGAGATGATTTACAGTATCTGCTTGCCTTTAATTTCTTGGAACTTGATTTCTATTCATACATGTTTCAAACAATGAGGTGATTCTAATTCAGGCAAAAATAAATGATAGGAATATATGGGAGTGAAGTCAGCTAAATGAATTTGGGGCAAATTAACCAAATATTCATGTGTCTGGCTTTAATTTTCCAAATTTAGAAACTAATTGTAAAATAAGAATTTTTAAGAAATTATTACATCTGTATTTTTAATTCTCCTGTATGTTAAATACTGAGAATATATTTATATTACACATGAAATAAATTTGAAAGTTACAATAAATATAACTTTAATCACAAAAATCATACTTTAAATCAAAAAATATTTTTAATTAGCTGTATATATTTTATATACCTATGAGTCATAATTCACACTAATTCTAATTGTAATCATTTAATTTGTCCATATGTTCTGATGATCTCTATAACAAATCATCCCCAAACTTAATGGCTTAAAACTATACTTTTATTTTGTTCACAATTTTACAAGTCAGGAATTTGGGAATGATTTAGCTCTGGCAGTTATGATGAGATACTGGTCAGAGCTTTGGTCATCTAAAGACTTCACTAGGCTAAGTATGTAGATGACTCGTTCTCAGGATCGAAAGTTGATGCTGCTGATCCTGGGTGTGTCCTTAAGAGGCTGTCAAAGAAAATGAAATGTAGTTTGGACTTTTTAGCATGACTGCTGTGTTCCTTCTACAGGGGAGGAACTTGAGAGGTACATTCTAAGAGACCATCCTGGGAACTGAAATCTGATCTTGTCCTGAGAATCAGACAGAATTACTTCCATTGTATTCACCTGGTCAAGCAAGGCCATAAGACCAACCCATATCCAAGAAGAGAACATTAGATTCCATCTTTCATTTGGAATAGTAGCAAAGGATTTGTAACCCCTTTAATCCACCATATTATAAGTTCCATATTTATGAATAATTATGGAATTAGGAAATCTAGAATTGATTTTAGTCCTAGAATCAGTTATATTTGAGTGAGAAACAAAGGATGCCATAATTATTCAATTATATATTTTCATAAGTAATATGCCTTAAATTTAATGTAAGGTTAATTGGTTACATTAGCCTGTATTAATGGATGTTAATAGCAGTATTTTAAAAAACCAAGAATATTAAAATCTAGTTAATTGTACACACCAAGAGAATTTCTAACTAAATAGAGCATTCTATCAAACATGTCCCAGAATTGGCACAGATAATGAGAATATTGGGGGAATATTGATTCATCTGAGAGTAGCTTTCATTTAAGTAACTATTGTTTAAAGGTTTCATCTTGTGTGTTAGACAGATACGCCTATGAATTTTGCCAAAAGTACATATAACAACCAAAAACAGAACTGTAGGTGGCCAAGATTCATTTGCAAAGTCATTGATAAAGAAAAGACCTTTTTGGCTTCTGATATCATATGATAAATTAAATTTATGTTTTAATATACATTATTCCTTAAGTAAGTGCAAACGATATATTAACACCTACCTGATTTAAAGCTGTGAGATTAAGAACTTCTTGAAAAAACGTTCCAGAGCTGGAGGGAAACAAATCAGATAATTGTGTAAAGGCAGCTTGTTTTTGGAAAATAATTTTGTTTACAATTTCTATTAGCCACAATATAGGTAAACCTTCATTTTAAATGAATTCATTGACAAAATATCAATTAATACACAAAAATATTGTATAACATTCAGCTAAGAAACAGTAGATTCAGGCTAAGGCTCAGATTCTCTTTCAATAAAGGACTCACTACCC
>NW_011495025.1:3421017-3437186 GCF_000754665.1 Bison bison bison | reverse complement strand
CACTACCCAGCTGCAACTTCTGTAGTTAGCTAACTGCCTCCAGCTGAAGTCAAGCTCAGCACTGGGTGGTGTGAGACAATAGATTACCAGCAGCAGCTGAGATCTAGCTCATGTGGCAGCTCCCACCCAATGACTGAACGGGGAGTGGGAGGTGAACCCACCCACTTTCCTTCCACAGGGCATTCCTCTCATAGGCAGTCTTGGAGTTGGAGCTCCTGGTTTAGCTGGTGGAGGATTTGTCAGGTATGACTCATGGTTCACTGTTCCCCTTTCCCAATTCTGATTCTTCTTTTCTTATCACATAGCTTTATTCTTTAATATATCTTTTAAACCCTTCAGTAAACCTTTGGTACTTTTAGGGTTTCCCTGTTGGCTCAATGGTAACGAATCTGCCAATGCAAGAGACACAGGTTCAATCTCTGGGTGGGAAAGATTCCCTGGAGAAGGAAATGGTAACCCACTCCAGTGTTCTTGCCTGAGAAATCCCATGGGCAGAGGAGCCTGGTAGGCTACAGTCATGGGTTGCAGAAGAGTTGAATATGACTTAGCATTTAAACAACAACAATGCTTAACCCTACCTCAATATTTGTTTCCTAAAAAAAACAACAGCCCTTAACTCTACCTAAATATTTATTTCCTAGAGAAAAGGTGATATTATTTTATTTATGAAGGGGATTAGTTTTTCTTAAGTGAGGTATTAGGCAAGACTGGAAATATGGGAATATATGTACTAAGCAGTAGAGTTTTTGTCAGAGTTTATGATAATAGGAGATCTCCTATTATCAATAGATCTCTTATTATCAATCTCTACCATAATGTCCATGGAACTCAAAGAAGTTAATTAATGAGCAGGAAGCCACAAAGAGAGCTTAGTGAAGTACCCAGAATTTGCCCTTAGATACCTCTGATTCTAAGAGACATGATTTTATTACCTATCTTTAAGCCTGCAATCTTTTTCTTTGCATTGTCGAGCAAGCTATGCCTTTTTACCATTAACATTGTAACATGTAACATTTAGACCCTGTGAAAATAAATATTAAAATGATGAGTATAAGTTCTATGAAAGCTCATGATTAAGGGAAGAAACAGGGCCGCTATGAAATAAAAGTGACAGAGATAATTAGCATCTCCCAGTCAACTGGCTGTCTGAAAATGAAAAGAGGTATTAGTAAATTTGAATCATATATTCTGTATTGCTTAGACTAAAAGTAGAAATTAGCACCATAAGAACTAGAATAAACAAATACTGTTTTCTCTAATTCATTAGCTGTGTTCTTTCTTGTCAACTCAGATAAAGATCTGCTCAAGTGGGTTAGGGAAACAAGCAAACAACCCTTGAAGTATTTAGTGTTGTATGAAATGATGGGTGATTTAGACACTGGGAAACATGACTTCATGCTGAAGGGAAATAAAATGACAAGGGAAAGCTCCCACCCAGAGTAAGGAATAATGTTTGGAATGCCTCCTATATCATGAGAAATTGTGGGCAATAGAAGCGTTGCAGCCCAGAGATACACATGTGTAAAGCAAGAAGACATCAAAGAAACCATGTTCTGCAGCTTTATTCTGTAGGAATGAGCGCAGGTTATAAGAAAGTTGGAAGTGAAAACATACCATTCCAGAAATATGCAAGTAGTTGAGAATGAAAGGCACCATATGTTGTGCTAAAGAGTTTTGACTTCCCCCCCCACCTCTGAAAGAAATGATTAGCTGTTACATTAAGAAATGATGTAATTAATTCCCATTTAGGAAAATTTCTCTTGCAGATGGGAAAGGTGATAGACATAGAACCAGTTCAGAGACTTACTACAGTAAGTCAGATATGAAGCAATGGATACCTAGAGTAAATCCATGAGAAATAGAAAGGAATGAGTCCAAGAAATACCCAGAAGATTGAGATCAAAGAATTGGGTACCAGACTGGGGTCAGATTGTGTATGAGCTGAGAGTATGGGATGCTTTTCTGGCTATTTTTAGAAATAAGATAACAGGAGGAATACATGGAAATAATTTTTGAAATAGGAAGACCATGAAATTTTAGTTGGAATGTCTATAGGATGTTGAGTGTATGCTCAGTAAATAATTATATTTGTGGGCTGAAGTTTGGAAGATAGGTTTAGATTAAGTATTTATAAGTAAGTTTCCAGCATAGAATAATAGAGGTCACAGATGTGGGTGTACTGTATACATGGAGGCTGTGACTGAGGGTTCATGCAGAGTGACAAGGTTAAATATTCAAAGACAGAGCTCTAATGAAAGGGAAAAATGTTACAGAGCTATCATTAAAGATAAAGGCCATAATACAGCCATTCATTTGAGAATGAATATTTAATCATAACAGAAAAAAAGGATAAAGTATCTCTTTTGAAGTATAATTACTTTTATCCCACTGATTATGTATGCACAAGAATAGGAGAACAGAATTTAGGATGAATCCCTGATTTCTGTCTTAGTCCGATTTCCCTTTGTCCATTTTGTTATCTATCAGAAAAATGTGCATATATATCATATATAGCATAATATCTTTTCATACATTAGTTTGTTTTGAAACAGTATATTATGGAAAACATCAGATTGTAGAAGAACTTTGTTTTATTAGGCATATGCAGTTACCTCCCACTGCGTGCAACTGACCTTTCTTATCAAGAGTGAAAGGAAAGGGCTAAATCTATTATTCTGTCTGTTTGATGTTTTTACAGGATATAATGAAAGATGAATGCTCAATGCTGAAGCTGCAGCTGAAAGAGAAGGATGAACTAATTTCCCAACTTCAGGAAGAACTGGTAAGTGTGAACAATAGTTGTCCCATGGGTGTATTTTCCTTGCAAGGCTATTTGCTCTAAACAGTTTAACTTATTTATTAACACTAAAATTGTTAGTGACTTATAAACTGTTAATGATTCAATTTGATTATAAATTTTATAATCCTACAGTAATGAAGATTTGATGCTCTGAAAAGAGAATGTTTGATAGTATGTATTGAACTTTATATTATTCCAGAAATAGATTACTGACCCAGAATTAGGTATTTCAATTGTACCTATCAAAAATTGTGAAGACTAAGGCCACGTTTTATTTTGTAAAGTGCAAGACTTAAGTCCATACTGCCGTACCTAGAGACACAGTCATGTAATATGAAGTAAAGTACTGAGTAATTTTGCAGACAAAAGCCAATTTTACTTAAGGGTACCAAAAATCTGTTAACCTAATGAGACTTTGTTAATAAAGACATATAAATCCCCAATTATCTAAAAGCTATACACAAACATGATATTGTAGTTCATGTTTTCTGGTTTGTTTTTTTTAAGATGTGACATCACAAATGTATTAAATCATAGTTTTATAACATGAACGCACATTTGGTAGGTAACAAGAATAGCAGTGGGCATTATTTTTTAAAGTATGTGCTGTCAACAAATATGATATTATGTATATGAATAGTATTTTGTAATATAACACATTTAATCTGGATAGAAATAAAGAATTCTCCAAAACAAAAATGAGAAAGTAAGGAGAACTTAAAAAAAAAAAATGAGTTCTTAAGAATACCAGTAAAATAAAGACATACAATAAGAGGCCCTGACTTCTTATCCAAGATCGAGAAAACAAATTCCAGTCAATGATGTTCTTTATGATGATTTAAGATTTGACGACTTTAACAGTGATGTATTATGTAATTATTAAATACAATTAAATGACAAAACAATTTTCTAGACCATCACGCTTCTGAGAACTTTTCTGAGAACATATTAGTGAGATAGCAGACAAATTTAGAGCCTATTTTATTGACCCTTGACAACTGACGACAATTTTACTGACACTTGACCTTTAGATTGTGGTTTCATGTCGGTTTAATACTGATCATCTGTCCTATGAGTGTATTATTATCACTGCAGAAAATGCATTAACCAGTACTTAAAATAGTAAAACCATTACAGACAAAAGAAGAATATCTTACATTACTGGGAATAACCTTTGATACTTTTGTTTATAATATAAACTTTATTACACAAAACATTGCTATATATAACCTTGTAAGTATATATTATGTAATCAAGGTTTGCGTTGAAGAAAAACATATATAGACATTTATGAATGGATGCAGAGAACTATGATTTTTAACACAGCAGAAAATGTTTGCGCTTTGTCAGAGAATGCTTGTTTTGGATAATGAATGGAGAAAGAAGTGTCCATTTTTCCCTGCCTACATTGAAAAGAAAGAAATGTACAAGAAATCAGATCTTTATGTGTTGAATGAAATGAGAAGGAAAATGATTACCTCCCGAGCCCTTGTCACATAGCTAGAATTGAGATAATTTAGTACCCCTCCTTCCAAAAATGTCCTCTGTTGGTTGATCTAGTAAAATGAGACACAGGTGTTGCTTTAAAAAAAAAAAAAAAAAAAACTTGAATTACTAAAAATTGACTTAGCTTCTAAATTTTCTTAGGTAACTGTCAAGGTACCATTTTAATTTTGTGCCATGCAGTTTACATAGTCATCTTAACTAGTTCACCAGAGGGCAATGTTAACTTTTGAAAATTGTTTGTTTCATTAAGAAAACCTGCCTAAATAAAAAAGTGTTTAGATGATTTAGGAATTTAAGGAAGAAGAAACAAAAATCATCAATAGAACTGGACTTGGAGCATGGACAAGGTGGCAGTCACATCAAAGTAATAAAAGCCACTTGAATCCATTGAATGCCAGGTCCTAGTATTTCTAATTCTGATAAGTAACTTGTGACATTTTGACAAAGTAGACATTGAATTTAACTTTTCAAATTTAAATAGGTAAAGTATAAATTTCAAAACATTTTAGAAACCAGTTTCCTATACCCTGTTATAGTAGTCACAATCTGTAACGATTTAGTTTAGCTTTGTTTATTATGCTTTTCTAATTTCTTAACCACTGCTATTATCATAAGCAGTTTACCTATATATACACTACAAACCAAATTATATGTAATTATACCAATAAGGAATTTATATTCAACTTAATAAAATTTTATTATTTATATTGTCTATAGTTATTTAGTCACACTTGGATATTTTCAGGAGTTTAAAGAAGTTATAAGCCCTAACTAAAGAGCCTGGGGCAAAATAAATGTTTTTATATTACTTTCTAAATTTACTTTTTTATTGAGGTAACATTGGTACATAATAGTTTACATGTTGCATGTGGACAACATTAGTTTCTGTTTCTGTATAGACTGCAGTGTCCTCCCCACCAAAAATTTAGTTTCCATCTGTCACAGTTGATTCTCTGTATCCATTTTTCCCTTTCCAACAGCTTCTTCACCTCTGGTAACCAACACTCTGTTTTCTGTATCTATATATGTTTTCGTTTGGTGTGTTGCTGCTACTGCTAAGTAGCTTCAGTCGTGTCCGACTCTGTGAGACCCCATAGACGGCAGCCCACCGGGCTCCCCTGTCCTTGGGATTCCCCAGGCAAGAACACTGGAGTGGGTTGTCATTTGCTTCTCCAATGCACGCATGCATGTTAAGTCGCTTCAGTCATGTCTGACTCTGTGCAACCTATAGACACCAGCCTACCAGGATCCTCCGTCCACAGGATTTTCTAGGCAAGAACATTGGAGTGGGTTGCCATTTCCTTCTCCGTTTGGTGTGTTAGGGTTTGTGTGTGTGTGTGTGTGTGTTTTAACTTTGTTTCTTAGTTTTTTGATATTCCACATGTATGAAATCATATACTATTTGTGTTCTCTGATTTTTTTTTTTTTTTACTTAGCATAATACTCTCAAGGTCTATCCATTCTATAAATGGCAAGATTTCATAAAAAATGGCCGAGTGATAGTCCGTTGTGTACATATGCCATATCTTTTCCATTCATTGATGAATACTTAGTCTGTTTTCATATCTTGGCTATTGTGAACATAAGAGGAAATTTATATTTTTGAATTAGTGTTTTCATATTCTTGGGATAAATACCCAGAAGTGGTATTACCAAACTCAGGTTTGTTTGCTCACAGCTTGAAAGCTGATAATCTGAGTGGCAAGTGTCAGTAGAAAGGAAAGGTGCTATAATCAGAAAAGCGAGCTATCTGGGGAAAAAGTAGAATTGTGTCCTGAGCCCATGGTAGAGAGTTCCTGATTTTTTTATCTGCTTTGTTTTTCATTCTTTTTATCTAAGAAAAGAATCAACAGGTTAGACAAGGCATAGTGTGAATGCAGAAATTAAGATAAATTGCCTAGTAATCTCATTCCTGTAATTTTATTCTTTTAAGGTTAGAGGGAAACAAAAATGTACAAGCAGGAAAGGGGCAGAAAAGCTGCTTTCAGGTGGGATAACTGGAGCCTGGTAGTTATTTTTTTTTGTGGAATCACCATGCTATTTTCCATAGTGGCTGCACCAACTTAACATTTTCACTAACAGTTTAGAAAGATCCCCATTTCTCCACATCCTGTCTACAGTGTTATTTCTTGCCTTTTTGATAATAACCATTCTAACAGTTATGACATAACAACTTACTGGGATTTGATTTGCATTTCCTTAGTAAACAATGATACTGAACTTTTTATGTGCCTATTGGCCATTTGTATGTCTTCTTTAGATAAATGTCTATTCAGCTTCTCTATCAATTATTTTTAATTGGATTGTTTGTTGATATTGAGTTGTATGCTAACCCCTTATTGGTTATACGATTTGTAAACTTCTTCCATTCAGTAACTTGTCTTTCATTTTGATGATGGTTTCATTATGCGAAGATTTTTAGTTTGTAGTGCAATTTGCTGATTTTTCTTATTTCTTAATATGTCGTCTTAGGCAAGGGAAAGATATTGCTAGAACTAATGTCAGTGTTTTGCTTATGTTTTCTTCTAGAGTTTATTGTTTCAGGTCTTACATTCAGTTGTTTAATCCATTGTGAGTTTTATGTGGTGTAAGGTAGTGGTTCTAGTTTTTTGTGTGTGTTTTTGCTAGTAAAATTTGTTGAAGAGACTATCCTTTGTCCATTGTATGTTCTCTGCTCTTTGTCATAAATTGTGACCATACACTGCTGCTGCTGCTAAGTCGCTTCAGTCGTGTCTGACTCTGTAAGACCCCATAGACGGCAGCCCACCAGGCTCCCCTGTCCCTGGGATTCTCCAGGCAAGAACACTGGAGTGGATTGCCATTTCCTTCTCCAATGCATGAAAGTAAAAAGTGAAAGTGAAGTTGCTCAGTTGTGTCAGACTCTTAGCGACCCTGTGGTCTGCAGCCTACCAGGCTCCTCCACCCCTGGGATTTGCCAGGCAAGAGTACTGGGGTGGGGTGCCATTGCCTTCTCCGGGTGATCATACACAAACAGGTTTAATTCTGGGCTCTCAATTCTGTTCCAAGGTCTATGTGTCTGTTTTTGTATCAGTACCATGCTATTTTGATTACTGTAGCTTTGTAGTACAGTCTATAGTCTGAAGCTAGGGGTGATAATTTCAGCTTTGTTCTTTTTTCTTGAGATTACTTTGGCTATTTGGGGTCGTCTTTGGTTCCATGCAAATTTTAGAATTTTTATTTTATTTCTGTGAAATGTCTTTTGGATTTTGATAGATTGCAATCTATATTGCAGTTTGAATCTGTAGATTGTTTAAATGTCCATAAAAATCTAAAGCAGTGTTGTGCTCAGTTGCTCAGTCATGTCCAACTCTTTGAGACCTCATGGACTGTAGCCCACCAGACTCCTCTGTCCATGGAGTGGACAAAACACTGGAGTGGATTAACATTTCCTCCTCCAAGGGGTCTTCCTGACCTGGGGTGGTGGTGAGGGGGCGATCTTCCTGACCCAGGGTGGTGGTGAGGGTCTTCCTGACCTGAGGTGGAGGTCAAACTTGTGTCTTCTGAGTCTCCTACATTGGCAGGTGGGTTCTTTACCACTGTATCATATGGGAAGCCCCCATGCTGCACTTGATCTTAGTCAAAAGGCCAAGAAGTGATGTTAGCTTTTCCAATTCATGACCTCAGAATATCTTTACAGTTGTCTTGAATTTCTTTTAATATCTTTGGTGTATTACTCCTATGTATAATATCTGTCCTCTGCTGACTCATTGTTAACATACACAAGTACAAAGGATTTTTGCTCTTGTTCCCTGCAGTGTTATTGCATTTATTATTCCTGTGTGTGTGTGTGTGTGGAATCTTTAGGGTTTTCTGAAAAGAAAAATCATATCACCTATAAAGTGGCAATTTCACTTCTTCACTTCTTGTTTGGATGTGTTATTTTTTTCTTTCCTAATTGCTCTGACTAAATTCAATAATATGTTGAATAAGAATTAGTGAGAATGGTCATACTTGGGTGATTCTGGATTTTAGAAAAATAGCTTCAGTTTTTCACCATTGAGTATAATATTAGCTGTGGACTTGTCATGTATGCCTTTTATTGTGTTGAAATATGTTCCTTCTATAATCTGTTGAAAGATTTTTATCATAAATGTATATTGAAATTTTGTCAAATGCTTTTCTGCATCTACTGAGATAATATGGCTTTTAGCATTTTCTAAATGTAGTGTATCATTTAAGTTTAGTTTTCCTTTAGTGGAAGTTAAACTGCATCTCTGAAATAAATCCTACTTCATCATGTCATGTGATCCTTCTAATGTATTAGTGTTTTTGGGTTGCTAATATTTTGTTGAGGACTTTTACATCTATGTTCATTGGAGATATTGGTCTATAATTTTTATGTGTCTGTCTGATATTAATATCATTTGGTAACATGAGTTAGATTGAATTCCTTTTCAAAGTTTTTTTTTTTTTTGTGGCGAAGTGTTTGAGATGGATATGTATTAAATCTTTTAATGTTTGATAGAATTCAGCTGTGAAGTTGTATAGCCCTGGGTTTTTGTTTTTTTAGGAGGTTTTGATTACAGTTTCAACTTCTGTACTAGTGATCAGTCTATATATTTCCATTTCTTTATGATTCAGTCCTGGTTATTTATGATTCAGTCCTGGTTATATGATTCTAAGAATGTGTTCACTTATTCTAGATAGCCTCTTACATTTCTGAGATATCTTAAAGTTTCTCCTCTTTTCTGATTGCATTTACCAGTGTTTTTTTGCTTGCTTTCTCAATGGCTCTAGCTACATTTGTAATTTTTTTCAAATAACCAGCTCTTAGTTTGAATCTTTCGTATTGTCTTTTTAGTCTCTATGTCATTCATTTTCACTCTGATCTTTATTTCCTTCCTTCCACACATTTGGGGCTTTATTTGTTCTTTGTCTAGTTCCTTTAGTTACTTTTCTTGTTTAGATTAGAGATTTTTCTTGTTTCTTGATGTAGACCTATATTGCTATGAACTTCTCTCTTATTATCATTTTTGCTGCATCTCATAGATTTTGGCATGCTGTGTTTCATTTTCATTTGTCTTCAGGTATTTTTATTTTTCCTTGATTGCTTCATTGACCCAATAGTTGTTCTGTAGCATATTTTTTAGTCTTCTTTTATTTATGACTTTTCCAGACTTTTTCTTATAATTGATTTTTAGTTTCATAGTAATTAGAAAAGATGCTGGATTTCAATATTAAATTTGTTAACCTGTGTCTCAACATGTAGTCTTATCCTTGAAGATTCCGTATGTAGTTGAAGAATGTGTATTCTGCTGAATTTAGATGGAATGTTCTGTTTAAATCTATCAGACTCATTTAGTCTGACATTTAAGGCCGTTTTCTTGTTGATTGGATGACCTATCCATTGATGTGGCTGAGGTGTCTAAAGTCCCCTCGTACTATTGTGTTGCTATAAATTGCTCTTTAAAAGGTCTATGTGTAATTCTTACACATATTTTGATGCTCATATATAGAGTGTATATATATTATTTGTTACATCTTCTTGATGAATTGTCCCCTTTATGATTAGGTATTGTCCATTTTTTTCTTTCATTACCCTTTTTGTCTTGAGGTCTGTTTTATCTGAGTGTAGGTTTATTGCTTTCTTTTGACTGGCAATTACTTGGAGTATCATCTTTGATTTTCACTTTGAGCCTGTTTGTTATTGGAGGTGAGATGTCTTCTGGAGGCAGCATATATTTGGCTCTCATTTTTAAATCTATTTAGCCACTCTGTTTTGAGTTCAGTCTATGTTCATCTAGGGTGATTATTGAGGACTTAGTACTGCCATTTATTTTATTTTATTTTTTCTGGTTGTTCTATATCTCTATTGTTTGTTTTCTTATGTTTTTCTGTATGACCTTCTAGTTTGATTTTCTATGATGTTTTTCTCCATTTTGTATATTTTGTTTCATGTCTCTGCCCTAAATTTGTTTTCTGGTTACCATGAGGTTTGTATAAAATATCTCAGAGATAAAACCGTCCTTTTCCTTCTAATAGCATCTTACTTACTTTGCCTGTATGGATTCCGTCCTTTTCCTCTTCCTCTTTTGTGTTTGTGTTATCTCAAATTATCCTTCTTTTAATGTTGTGAGTTTATTACCAAATTGAAGTAGCTGATTTTTCCCCTTATAACCTTTTAGTACTTAAAAACGTACTCTGATGAAAGTTGCAGTTTTCTGATTCTATTACCTTACTCAAAGTTGTGTGTGCATTTTGCCTTTTTGTTTGTGGTAGAAGAGCTCCTCTAAGCAGATGTAAAACGGGTTTAGTGGTGAACTCCCACAGCTATTGTCTGGGAAGGCCTTTAATTCTCTTTTATATCTGAATGATAACTTTTCTGAATATTCTTGGCTGACAGTTTTTATCTTTCAATATTTTGAGTATGTCATTTCACCCCTTCCTGGCTTGTAGAATTATTGCTGGGAAGTCTGCTGATAGACTAATGTGGATACTTTTGTAAGAAACCTTTTTCCTTTATTCCCTGACTGCCTTTAATTTATTTTTCTTTGTTACTGACTGCTGACAATTTAAATATAGTGTATCCTGGTAAAGGTCTTTTTGTATTGAGGTAATTAGGTGCTCTCTTAACTTTATGGGCTTGCATTAATACTTTCAGTTCCTTCTCTAGGTTTAGAAAGTTCTCAGCTAGTACTTCTTTAAACTCTCTAATCATTTCTCCTTCTGGATACCCATTACCCTAATATTTTCCCTTCCTGATGGAGTCAGCTCTTATACAGTTTCCTCATTTAAAAAAATCTTAATTCTTTCCTCGTGTAGGCTGTGTGCTCACATGATTTTTGTTGAGTGTATGTACACAGAGTTGAGGAGACAGAGAAATGGTATGTAACTTTTGTTTCTTCTTATAAGAGCATTGGGCTTGTATTATGTACTCTTCCCCTCTATAATTTACCTCTCACCAAGATGGTTTTTCCAGTGGTCATGTATGGATGTGAGAGTTGGACTGTGAAGAAAGCTGAGCGCCGAAGAATTGATGGCTTTGAACTGTGGTTTTGGAGAAGACTCTTGAGAGTCCCTTGGACTGCAAGAACATCCAACCAGTCCATTCTGAAGGAGATCAGCCCTGGGATTTCTTTGGAAGGAATGATGCTAAAGCTGAAACTCCAGTACTTTGGCCACCTCATGCAAAGAGTTGACTCATGGGAAAAGACTCTGATGCTGGGAGGGATTGGGGGCAGGAGGAGAAGGGGACAACAGAGGATGAGATGGCTGGATGGTATCACTGACTCAATGGACGTGAGTCTGGGTGAATTCCGGGAGTTGGTGATGGACAGGGAGGCCTGGCGTGCTGCAATTCATGGGGTCGCAAAGAGTCAGACACAACTGAGCAACTGAACTGAACTGAAGAGTTCAGTGGCTGCCACATTTCATGAAGCCCCAGGACATGTACCAGGTTTGGTAAACTTTACTTTAGATTAGGAGATGAATAGAGCAAAGGAGGAATTTCTTCAAATCATCTTTCTGCAAGCTTACCTTTCTTTACTTGAAGGGAAGAGTGAACAAATGTAGTGAAATTAAATATCAGGATACTAGTACATAAACTCATTGCCTATGTAACTAAATGTAGCTTTTTTATTTTTTCTGGCATGAATATATTTCAATTGTCAAATAATACCATAATATTAAACATAGAAAAAAAAACCTGACTATTCACCAAAGGTAAACTTGGTAAATTATAAGCATTTATGTAGGTTTAATATATATTATGTATATTTACATGGCTATATTGTTGTCACATTAAGTGGTGGGAATTTTAAATTATATGATAAGATGATATAATGTAGGTACAAAGAACATCCAATAATTATCTTTAGGTAATATGAGTATTCAATTTCTATTATGAACTTTGAGCCTTCATTTTAATGACAAATTGATATTTTACAAACATATCTTGAAATACGTATAATATCATATATGGAATGACTTGCCAGTCCAGGTTCGATGCACGATACTGGATGCTTGGGGCTGGTGCACTGGGACGACCCAGAGGGATGGTATGGGGAGGGAGGAGGGAGGAGGGTTCAGGATGGGGAACACATGTATACCTGTGGCGGATTCATTTAGATATTTGGCAAAACCAATACAATACTGTAAAGTTTAAAAATAAAGTTAAAAAAATGATATAGAACAAAATAATAAAAAGTTATCTTTAGAGAACAGAAAAAAAAAAAAAAGAAAAATTGGGGTAGAGTTTAGTGGTTTTCATCCTGTGACTTTTGTGGTTCGAAATGTCTTAGTCTGCTCAAGCTGCCGTAACAAAATATCATAAACTGAGTGGCTTAAACAACAGACATTTATTAGTTCAGTGTTTGGGGTTTCCTTCCTAGCTTATGTCTTCACAAGTCTTTCCTTGGTACATGCATAGAGAGCAAGGGGAGGGTGGGGAGGGGAAGGGCAGAGATCTCTTGTGATACTTCCTCTTTTGTAAGAGCACTGATCCCATCATGAGGGACTCACCCTTATGACCTAACCTAAGCCTAGTAACTTCTCAAAGTCCCCACCTCCAAATACCATCACATTAGTGGTGAGGACTGCAACATATGAGTTTGGTGGGGGGTGGGAGGAACATATACACTTAGTCTGTAATAAGGAAAAATGAATATCAGTGAAGTCTTATGGAATTCAACCCCTTCATCACAACCATTTAATGATAGCAGTTACAGATTTACTGTTTTTTGACTATCATAATTCTCTATCAGATTCTAGTTAACATAATGTCACATCTGAGAATAAAATCAATCACAAAACCCAATAACCTGGACAAGATGACTGCTGAGGGCTACTGTGAATAATTAGATTAGAGTAGGAAATGAAATGGTGTGACATAAACTTCACTGAGAATTTTTCAACATGCTGATTGGGCAGGATATTAATTAACTGAAGGCATGGAAAGAACATCCATCAGAGTAAAAACTGAGTTTGTTTTAAATATAATATTTGGTTATATATGAATTATGTTGGTTTATATTGTGGAATATATTGAACTTTTTAATATTAGAAATACCCCTCCCATTCAGCTCAAAGATCTGGGAATTTCATAAATTTACAATTAAGGTATTTAATGCATAAGTATAGATTTAGACCAAAAGTCTAAACATATGGCTGAAAGTGAGAATACTTAATCAGAATCAATTATAATAATGAAAACATTAAAGTAATTGCATATTAATCTTAAGTTTAACTTAATTATTTAATGATACAGAGCAAAGAAATATTTTTCTCACTTAAAAGTTTTGAATTTTTAAAGCTGTTTAGTGAAGGTCATGTTGAAGAATGTAATTTTAATATGAAGTTGAGGAACACTGTAAATATTACCTTCTTGTGCCTAAAATGAATCAGAGAAAAGAAAAGAAAGTGAAGTCGCTCAGTCATGTCCGACTCTTTGTGACCCCCATGGATTGTAGCCTACCAGGCTTCTCCGTCCATAGGATCTTCCAGGCAAGAGTACTGGAGTGGATTGCCATTTCCTTCTCCAGGGGATCTTCCTGACTCAGGGATCGAACCCGGGTCCCCTGCATTGTAGGCTTTTACCATCTGATCCACCAGGGAAGATATAAATCAGAGAAATATATCATATAAACATTGATGGTGCAGTGTAGCCTTGTGTCTTGTGAGGACAGATTTCTTTGTAAATTATTATTAATCTTGTAACTGGTTTGAGAAACCTTATAAATGGTTTGTACACTGTGGCTGAAAAGTGTCCCCCATGTATCAGAATTAAATAGAGTATATTTGGTGCATATGGGGATTCCCTGTGGCTCAGAGGTTAAAGCGTCTGCCTCCAATGTGGGAGACCCAGTTTCAATCCCTGGGTCGGGAAGATCCCCTGGAGAAGGAAATGGTACCCACTCCAGTATTCTTGCCTGGAGAATCCCATGGACGGAGAAGCCTGGTAGTCTACAGTCCACGGGGTCTCAAAGAGTCGGACATGAAATTCATTCAAGGTATTTTTAAATAAGTTGAAGATAATTTACAAATAAAAATGTTAGTTGGTGCTAAAAATGAAAAGTGATATTTACTTGTCCTAATTAGAATTGATATCAGATCAGATCATTCGCTCAGTCCTGTCTGACTCTTTGCAACCCCATGAATTGCAGCACACCAGGCCTCCCTGTTCATCACCAACTCCCGGAGTTCACCCAGACTCACGTCCATCGAGTCAGTGATGCCATCCAGCCATCTCATCCTCTGTCGTCCCCTTCTCCTCCTGCCCCCCAGCATCAGAGTCTTTTCCAGTGAGTCAACTCTTCGCATGTGGTGGCCAAAGTACTGGAGTTTCAGCTTTAGCATCATTCCTTCCAAAGAAATCCCAGGGCTGATCTCTTTCAGAATGGACTGGTTGGATGTCCTTGCAGTCCAAGGGACTTTCAAGAGTCTTCTCCAACACCACAGTTCAAAAGCATCAATTCTTCAGCGCTCAGCCTTCTTCACAGTCCAACTCTCACATCCATACATGACCACAGGAAAAACCATAGAATTGATATACCATGCTACGAATTTACTGCTTTGTTTTGCCAGTGATTCGGATGCCTGTTACTACAGCAAATACTAAATGAAGTCATATGTATATTAGACAGTAAATTATATATAATTTATGAGTCTAAATTTTTATAACCTACCATTTCAAACTCTCCTGTTTCAAAACTTATTCATTTTCTAGCTGACTAAAATTAAAAGCATCAAATGCTGCTTTATAGTATGTTCTTTTTTAAACTATATATTTCTATTTAAAAAGCCAGTTTAATGGGTCACCCAAAAGCATAAAGTGTTATGGGCAGTAAAATTTTTACTAAGAATACACTTTAATATAAATGTCATTAAAACAATAAAGAGTAATACAAAATGAAAATAACTTTGCCTTCATAATCTTTGCCTGTTTACCAATTTAGCTTTCACTGTCTTCTTACGAGTATTAAATATTATCAGTTGCCTTAACTACCCCATGATTCTAGGCCAATCAGTAAGGGAGTGCATTGACTGTGGAATATTTAGAACAATAATAAAACTGACTAAAAGTCTTATATATTTAATATTACCACATGCCAACAATTCTAAAAGTGTCAATAAGACCACTCTCTGAAAAGTTTTTATAGATCTGAATTCTAATTTGGTAACTACAAGTTATGCTTGAGTTTTACATTTTACACACACACACTTTTTCTTTTTCAATTATTACATTTTATTTTTAATCCTTTCATAAGCATTTTAGTTTTATTTATTTATTATTTTATTATTGGCTGTACTGGGTCTTCATTGTGAGGGCTTTGGCATTGCCTTTCTTTGGGATTGGAATGAAAACTGACCTTTTTTGTTCTGGGGTCACTGCTGAATTTACCAAATTTGCTACTATCTTGAGTGCAGTATTTTCATAGCATATCTTTTAGAATTTGAAATAGCTCAGCTGGAATTCCATCACCTCCACTAGCTTTGTTCCTACTGATATTTCCTAAGGCCCCCTTGAATTTGCATTCTAGGAAGCCTGGCTATAGGTGAGTGATTACATCATTGTGGTTCCGTTCAGTCACTCAGTCGTGTATGACTCTTTGCGACCCCATGAACCGCATCACGTCAGGCCTCCCTGTCCATCACCAACTCCCTGAGTCCGCCCAAACCCAGGTCCATTGAATCAGTGATGCCATACAACCATGTCATCCTCTGTCATCCCCTTCTCCTCCTGCCCTCAATCTTTACCAGCATCAGGGTCTTTTCAAATGAGTCAGCTCTTTACATCAGGTGGCCAAAGTATTGGAGTTTTAGCTTCAGCATCAGTCCTTGCAATGAACACCCAGGACTGATCTCTTTAGGATGGACTGCTTGGATCTCCTTGCAGTCCAAGGGA
>NW_011495025.1:3411745-3420865 GCF_000754665.1 Bison bison bison | reverse complement strand
CTTTCCTTCCTAGGAGTAAGCATCTTTTAATTTCATGGCTGCAATCACCATCTGCAGTGATTTTGGAACCCCTAAAAATAAAGTCTGACACTGTTTCCCCGTTTATTTGCCATGAAGTGATGGGACTGGATGCCATGATCTTAGTTTTCTGAATGTTGAGCTTTAAGCCAACTTTTTCACTCTCCTCTTTCACTTTCATCAAGAGACTCTTTAGTTCTTCACTTTCTGGTTGAGTCATTAAGATCTTTTCTGTATAGTTCTTCTGTGTATTCTTGCCACCTCTTCTTAATATCTTCTACTTCTGTTAGGTCCGTACCATTTCTGTCCTTTATTGTGCCCATCTTTGCATGAAATGTTCCCTTGGTATCTCTAATTTTCTTGAAGTGATCTCTAGTCTTTCCCATTCTGTTGTTTTTCTTCTATATCTTTGCACTGATACTGAGGAAGGTTTTCTTATCTCTTCTTGCTATTCTTTGAAACTCTGTACTCAGATGGATATATCTTTCTTTTTGTCCGTTGCTTCTATTCACAGCTATTCATAAGGCCTCCTCAGACAACCATTTTGCCTTTTTTTATTTCTTTTTCTTGGTGATGGTTTTGATCATTGCCTCCTGTACAATGTTACGAACCTTAGTCCATAGTTCTTCAGGCAATTTGTCTGTCAGATCTAATCCCTTTAATCTATTTTTCACTTCCACATTATAATCATAAGGGATTTGATTTAGGTCATAGCTGAATGGCCTAGTGGTTTTCCTTACTTTCCTCAATTTAAGTCTGAATTTGGCAATATGGAGTTCATGATCTGAGTCACAGTCAGCTCTCGGTCTTGTTTTTGCTGACTATATAGAGCTTCTCCATCTTCTGCTGCAAAGAATATAATCAATCTGATTTTGGTATTGATCTGGTGATATCCATGTGTAGAGTAATCTCTTGTGTTATTAGAAGAGGGTGTTTGCTATGACCAGTGCATTCTCTTAGTAGAACTCTGTTAGCCTTTGCCCTGCTTCATTCTGTACTCCAAGGGCAAACTTGCCTGTTATTCCAGGTATCTTTTAACTTCCTACTTTTGCATTCTAGTCTCCAATGATGAAAAGGACATATCTTCTTTTGGTGTTCATTCTAGAAGGTCTTGTAGGTCTTCACAGAACCGTTAAACTTCAGCTTCTTCAGCGTTAGTGGTTGGGGTATAGGCTTGGATTACTGTGATATTGAATGGTTTGCCTTTGAAACGAACAGAGACCATTCTGTTGTTTTTGAGATTGTACCCACGTACTGCATTTCAGTCTCTTGATTATGAGGGATACTTCATTTCTTCTAAGGGATCCTTGCCCACAGTAGTAGGTATAGTGATCAGTTGAATTAAATTCACCCATTCCAATTCATTTTAGTTCACTGATTCCTAAAATGTCGATGTTTACTCTTGTTATCTCCTGTTTGACCACTACAATTCACCTTAATTTATGGACCTAACATTCCAGGTTCCCATGCAATATTGTTCTTCATAGCATCAGAGTTTCACGCCAGCAGACACATCCACAACTGGGCCTTGTTTCCACTTTGGCTCAGTCTCCTCATTCTTTCTGGAGCTCTTTCTTCACTCTTCTTCATTAGCATATTGGACACCTACTGACATGGGGAGTTCATCTTTCAGTGTCATATCTTTTGGCCCTTCATACTCTTTATGGGATCCTCAAGGCAAGAGTGCTGAAGTGGTTCGCCATTTCCTTTTTCAGTGGACCACGTTTTGTCAGAACTCTCCATCATGACCCATCAGTCGTAGGTGGCCATACATGGCATGGCTCAGAGTTTCATTGAGTTAGACAAGGCTGTGATTCATGTGATCAGTTTGGTTAGTTTTCTGTGTTTATGGTTTTCATTCTGTCTGGCCACTGATGGATAAGGATAAGAGACTTGTGGAAGCTTCCTGATGGGAGTTACTGGCTGTGGGGCAAACTGATTCTTGCTCTGATGGTCAGGGCCATGCTCAGTAAATCTTTAATCCAATTTTCTGTTAACTGGTGGGGCTGCTTCCCTCCCTGTAGTTTGGCCTGAGGCCAAGCTATGGTAGGGGTAACAGAAGTAATGGCAACCTCCTTCGAAAGGACTTATAGCATGCTGCAGCTCCCAGGACTGTTGTGTTCAGTACCCCCCAACCCCCCACGCCCCATGATAACCCTGTGCAGGGTGCCCAACCCAGTAGGGTTGGAGAAGGGCTTTCCAGTATAGGCTGGTGGTCAGGACTTTACTGAGGAGGAATCCCTTGTCTATAGACCTTATGTCCAATGATAAGTCTTCCTACTCTGGGGCATATTTCTGAGACTGAGCATCCACAAAGTTTATAATTTGGACTTCTGCATAGTGGCCATCCTGATAGGCTGTCCAGAGCAGTGTGGAGGCTGCCAAGGACTGGAGTGAAGGAGGTGAGTACATAGAAAGGGAAACCCTTGGAGAAATTGGAATTGGGCACTATGAAAGATGGGATAGGCTTCAAGGCTCTGAGACCGTCATGCACAGCAATTCTCATAGATTTCTGGACATAGAAGTGAGGTGAGAGATTGGACAGCAGAAGAGCCCCAAATCCTTTGCCCTGTCTTCCTGGCACTTAAGATAGAATTCCGAATCATCTGACGATTTTGTCTGACACAGCACCAAGTTTGACAGTGGTGGGTACACAGTTTAGGAATGATATCTAGGAATTCATTCCTAGAAGAGTGTGGAGATAAGAAGTGAGAAAGGGACTTTGTTGTGCCGGTGAGGTAGAAAAGAAAACTGTAGTGGAGAGTTCCATACAGAACAGTGAGAGAGCAAGAGAAAGACAGAGACCCCTTGGGCTTCTGCATGGTCAGAAATCATGTTTCCGCCACGTCCCACTTTTAGTTATAGAGTTGAAACACACACCAATATTAAGACTTCATTTTGTGCTTCAGGCTCAGTTTGTGTTTCTAATACATGTGGTGCTACATATTATATCCAACCATAAATTGATAGCAAGCAATGAGAACAGTTACTGTAAAGACAAAAAAAAAAATGGACCTTGAGTTAATACATCAATTCTGACATTTAATGTAACCATTTGGAAGTTTTACTCAAGAGCTACATAGATTGAGAACTGAGAATATGTTTTTTGGAAAATACTTATACATTTTAGTTCTACACCAAATATTTTACTGAATTTTATTTGAAGTTTTAACTCAACTTTATTTTAAATTAATTTATGTTTAATTTTAGTATTCTTAAAACTGATGCTAATAAATGGCTCAGATGGTAAAGAATCTGCCTGCAGTGCAGGAGACCCAGGTTCGATCTCTGGGTCAGAAAGATCCCCTGGAGAAGGGAATGGTTACCCACTCCATTATTTTTGCCTGGAGAATTTCATGGACCTAGCAGGCGTAGTCCATGGGGTGACAGACCTTCACTTTCAAGCAGTCACAGCAGGGCAGGATTTAGTAGTTACCTAAATTGTATCTTTGCAAATGCTTATTAAACTATATTATGTTTCTTAACACTTCTAAACATCATGTCTACAAAATTCAATGCAACTATATTTTAACTAGCTATATTTTTTTCTGGTCATTACTAATAGTCATTTTATATCATGATCACTACTTAAAAGCAAGTTCTTAGTGAAGAGGCTTTAAAAAAATCTGTTGCATGTATTCAATATAATTATATTGACCTAAAACAAATAAATTGCCAGTTATTTCTTCAACCAAAAAAATGTTTATTAGGGATCAGCAAAGAATTACAACTCAGGGTGTGCATTGATGGCAGCCAAGTGCAAGTACCCCCACAGCAAAGAGGGGAGACCTCTTTTAAAGACGGAGAGGAGAAGTCTGAAAAGTCTGTAGTAAACAGTGAGTTGATTGGAAGAATTGAGAGTTGAAATTGTAGTGGCTTTTTATAGGCTGAATTGTTAGTCTGTGATTGGCTGAATTCTTCCCAGAAAGAGCTTTCTGTTGGGCTGTGCTCTGGTGGTACATTGTGAGAACTCCTTCTTCCCTCCCAATTCTGTTTCAATTGAGTTTTCTGTTCATTACTTTCTATAGTAAATATATCCATCCCTGAGTTTAACACTTCTTCCTCCTGCAAGCTAAAGACTAACTTGGAAGCCAGATCACTTAAAAAGTTTTGAAAAGTTAGATTTCAAACCTTCTTTATTCTAATTGAAAGCAAGTGTTGAAAATTATATTGTTACTTGAGTGTAGGTAAACATAATTTTCTCCAGACGTTTAAAATGCCATTTACTTTATTTAAATGTAAGCCAGGCTTTCAACTCATTTGTTAACATTTAAGTGGCAAAATATGGGGCTTCTTAAAGGCCCTTTTAGAATTGATGATTTTTGAAAAATGAAAAGCAATTGAAGAATTGAAAATACAGCATTATATGTAATCAGATCACTACACATAATAAAAAGAGGGGCCAAAAATAAGAGACTAAGTAATACATATGGCTAAATAGCACTTTATCAAGAATCTGCAGAGAAAGTCATTTTGATTAGGTGTTAAAACATATTCAGAACTCAAATTGAATAAAATTTTATGCTCTTGAAGCTTTAATAACAGAATAATTCCTACTTGATAAGATTTTTTTCATGCAAAAAGAGTATTTCTCCTATCCTGAATTCATCTTAAAAGTAATTCCCCACTTGCTCTATATTCTATTGTAGTTTATGGTATTATTTCATGCCAGTCATTTTAAGATAGAATATTACAGGTCCATGGATGATTTACATAAGTACAGACAGCTGTAAGTACTTTTAAATCCTCTTTCTTGCTCATATTTAGGAAACATTAGGAACAGAAAAGAAATAGATTAGGCATACTTAAACATTATTAAAGTGTCAGGCTATTTTCCCTTTCTCAGGTGAATTAATTGCCTATATTCCAGAAAAGGCTTATCTCAGCAATAATTACTCTTCTCATCAGGTCTGTGAGACAGATGTAGAGTGCGAGTATGACAGTATCCCATGATACATAATGGGGATTCGCCTTGAGTTCCTTACACACTCCAGTACCCTGATGAAGAACTGCCAAAAAAGATAAAATCTTTAATATTCTACCTCACTTGCCTTGGCAATCCTGCATATTTGCTTAAGTCTTTATCACAAAACGCTGTAGTTTGATATGGGTATGGGGAGATAATTGCCAATGTGAAGGTGTTTTACCATAAAGACATACATACATGTTTTTAAAGAAACGTGCAGCTATATTATGGCCAACTTAGGCATGTAGCTGAATTTATAAATATTATAAAGTTCTTGGATAGTTTAGACTTTAAAATTCTATAACGGAGGTCATACAACTCAGTAGGCTTCTCTTCATTCTTTTATTATACCAGTTGCTTAAAGTAATTTACCAAATAAAATATGTAAGTAATCAATGGGATATAAAGATAGCCAAAACTTAGAACTGGGGGAAACATATATAAATATTGTTCCTGAATTCCTGAAGATATTAATAATATGCATAAGAAAAATATATAGTGTGTGTATGTATGTTATGTTTGTAGATACATGTGTATAAGTGTAAGTAAAGTACATATATAAAACATTTATATATAACACGTGTAATATTCTACCTCACAATAGAGTACCTACAAAAATTTGAAAGCCAGTCTGACAAAGAACTTTGACTGCAGCAAGGGTTAAACTTAATAATAAATTTGTGTGGTCTCTCTCAGGGAGCTGACATTCAAATAAAGGAGATAGGCATGAAGAAATAATTTTAGTTAAAATAGCCATAAGATACTGAGCTCTTACTCTTTGACACATGCTCTGAACACTTTTGGTTTATTATTAACTTGAGTTTTTATAATAAAATTGAGAAGTACCTGTTTTTACTTGCAGCTCATCCAGTTGAAAACTGAACATCAGAGTGATTAAGTCTTTGGTTAAAGTCTCTATAACAAGTGATAGAATTTGAAGCAAAATCTGATTCCATTAGCATATTTTTTCCCTACTACATGTAACAGGTTTATAAATTATGAGACAGTGAGGTTAGTGCCATGCAACAGGATACCACAGTTTTCCTTCACTACTTATCAATACCATAATAAATACAATAGTTCCTGTTCATCAATTAGTTAATCTGGTAATAGCAGTCAGACTTGGAGGTCAGGGCAGCCAAGGGCATGATATGAAACACGCAGAGCAGTTACCTATGACACTTCTCATGGTCTTGGAGGGGAGCAGAGTGGCTTTCCTCAGAAAAGACAAAAGACATTATAGGCATATATCATTTCTGTTACCATGTCCTTTTTTATGGACATGCCTTGCATCTGAGTAAGGACACTAAATGAAACCTGTTTTTTAAAATGTTCTTGTGAGACGGAATTTAAATGCAAAATAGCTGCCACGGTAAACAGTGATGATAAAACAGAAGAGGAAAACAGAACTATAAAATCATGTCAAAACCAAGAACTGAATTATAGAAGTGAAAAGGAAAGGGCAAAGTCAAAATCAATTCTGATCTAAAGTATTCTATAAATCAAAGAAACAGGGATCAACATTCAACAAAACAATGAAAAAACGTTCAGACATTTAAGTAGTGCTGTGTAGTTTGCTTCTCGTTTTCACAAGAAAACTATTTGAAATAATAGTCTGACAGTTCTCAAACTAATTTTTTTTTTTTTTTTTACAATAAATGGTATGTAATGTGAACAATTAGACTCTGATGCTGGGAGGGATTGGGGGCAGGAGGAGAAGGGGACAACAGAGGATGAGATGGCTGGATGGCATCACTGACTCTATGGACGTGAGTCTGAGTGATCTCCGGGAGCTGGTGATGGACAGGGAGGCCTGGTGTGCTGCGATTCATGGGGTCGCAAAGAGTCGGACACGACTGAGCAGCTGAACTGAACTGAACGTGAACATATTCAGACATTTAGCCTATATTGTGAAAACACACAAAAAAACTGTTATATAAATTTATATGAAGCACCTAAGTGCCCATATTATGTGTCAGTATTACAGTAGAAAATTTGCTTATATATCTCTTCCTCAGTCATACTTTTTTCCTTGTACTTGAAGTTGAGTTTTAAACATGTTAAATTGCTCAAAATTAAAGAACTGCATGATGTCATTTAAAGAATCTATGCATATCTAAATTAAATTTGATTGTTTGCTATGGAGAAGGAAAGGGTATTTCACGGTATGTTGCTTAGATGGTTTCTGTTTGTAGATTGCACAGATTGAAGTATCAGGCTGAAAGGAACACAGAAAATAGAAACCATGTAAAGTCAGTGATTATAAGGATTTCTGAACTACTGGGGTTCATGGAATTTGGTTGCTTTGGAATGAGAGTTCTTTAAAGTTCTTAAAATTTCCCAGAAAAAAATGGAAATTTTGCTTTTATTAAACTCTCAATTCCTAATACATTTTGCAGCCCTTGGTTTGTTCGACAGGCATCCAACATTAACTTGATGGAGTGCTTAAAGGCTCCCAGAATTTGAAGCTGCTGTACTCACCATTTTTCCCCCTTTCAGTTGCATAACTTCTGTCAATTGCCCTTCATTTGTGAGCAAAATAGCTTGGAAGCAGCATTAAATAAATTATTCTTGTAAATTGACTGAACTTTAATTGGAAAAGTTGAAGTAAAACACATCTAGCTCTAATATAATAAATGTCCAGTAGACAGAAGCTTCTCTTTCTGTTGTCTTTTGCTTTAGTTTTATTCATTTACTCAATGTGGTATTCCATTTACCGTTCCCAACTATGCTATGAATTACCAGTTTTGTCATTCTCACTGAGTAGCAAACAGGGAAACTATAAAGTTCAGCACAGCTAATGAACTTTCCCATTAGCTAATGAGCAGCAGATGAGAGCCTGAGGGGTGCTTTAGGGTGATGCTACCCTGCCTTTGCTTAAGAGACTTCCTGCTGGATAAGCAAAGAGAAGCCACATTTTAGAGGAGGGAGAGGAGAGGTAGGACAGAATTAGCTGAAAAGATATTTATTTATTGATGTTCACTTCTTAGCTAATCTGACTTTTTAACTAGAAATAGGTACTATCCCTTGTTTTTCTATCTTTCTGTACACTTTGATCTTATCCTGAAAGCCTATCTTGTTACAAGAAATCTGTAACATTATATAATTTTCCATGGTTGAAAGTATGTATATTTTTTCTGAACTCTGTCAAAATAGGCATATTTGTTTTAGCAGAAATAGCCAAACTGCTAGACAGAAGACATTGTGCCTGTTACATTTCTCAGGATGGCTATATAATTTGAGTTTTATCTTTAGTATGCTTCAAAAGGCAGGCGCTTGGCAGGTTTAATATCATCGTTCTGATATAATTGAACTTAAGGTTGGATGATTGGACGAATAAGTGTATTTCATCCTTGAAACTTTGTGAACACAATTCTTGCTATATCAACAACAAATGCTGTTTCTCCCTATTTGTATATTGTAAAGCATATTTTTCACATAAAATCTTAACTAAATATTAAGTAATATTTAGTATTTTTAAATTTTTGATGAATGTTATATAAGTGGCAAAAGAGAAGAAATGTACTGTCCATTTTTCCACTTTCCAAATATGATTCTTCTGGATATATTCAGGTGTTTTTCCTCCCTTTTTTTATATAGTTGAAATGTTAATAACTGAATATATTATACTGATTTTTTAAAATTATGTATCAATACATTTTATGTATATTTTCTTAAAAAGTTTCTCAAAACTAACATTGCTGGAATAAAGGACAATACATTCGTTTTCACAAGTTTTAGGTATTGCTACTTAACTTTAACTTTTTTAAAATGTAGTGGTATAAGTTCAAGCTGGTTTAGAAAAGGCAGAGGAATCAGAGATTAAATTGCCAACATCCACTGGATCATCGAAAAAGCAAAAGAGTTTCAGAAAAACATCTATTTCTACTTTATTGACTATGCCAAAGCCTTTGAGTGTGTGGATCACTTAAACTGTGGAAAATTCTGAAGGAGATGGGAATACCAGACCACCTGACCTACCTCTTGAGAAACCTGTATGCAGGTCAGGAAACAACAGAACTGGACATGGAACAACAGACTGGTTCCAAATAGGGAAAGGAGTACCTCAAGGCTGTATATTGTCACCCTGCTTATTTAACTTATATGCAGAGTACGTCATGAGAAATGCTGGGCTG
>NW_011495025.1:3407973-3411438 GCF_000754665.1 Bison bison bison | reverse complement strand
AGACGCTTACTCCTTGGAAGGAAAGTTATGACCAACCTAGACAGCATATTAAAAAGCAGAGACATTGCTTTGTCAACAAAGGTCCATCTAGTCAAGGCTATGGTTTTTCCAGTGGTCATGTATGATATGAGAGTTGGACTATAAAGAAGAATTGATGCTTTTGAACTGTGGTGTTGGAGAAGACTCTTCAGTCCCTTGGACTGCGAGGAGATCCAACCAGTCCATCTTAAAGGAAATCAGTCCTGAATATTCATTGGAAGGACTGATTTTTGAAGGTGAAACTCCAATACTTTGGCCACCTGATGTGAAGAGCTGACTCATTTGAAAAGACCCAGATGCTGGGAAAGATTGAGGGCGGGATGAGAAGGGGATGACAGAGGATGAGATGGTTGGATGGCATCACTGACTCAGTGGACATGGGTTTGGGTAGACTCGGCAGTTGGTGATGGATAGGGGGGCCTGGTATGCTGTGGTTCATGGCATCGCAAAGAGTCAGACACGACTGAGTAACTGAACTGAACTGATAAGTCCGTATTTACTAATAATATTGTTCTGAGTTGTATATTAAAATATATAATGAGCCCTTTTCTGAAACAAAATTAAATTTCAATGACTGTTTTCTCTCCCTACTGGAAATGTATGCAAACAAATAAAACAATTGATTTTAGTTGCATATATTGAGTTAGACCACAGATAGATAAATAGACATTTGACAGTATAACTAAAGTTATTATTTTTTTCAGCTATAGCTAATGGACAAACTATATTTTAAAAAATGAAGCTTCAGTGTTTACTTGTATAAAAATTGGTTTGATTCTTAGAAGTACGTAACCTAAGCTTCGGAGAAGACAGTGGCACCCCACTCCAGTACTCTTGCCTGGAGAATCCCAGGGACGGGGGAGCCTGGTGGGCTGCTGTCTCTGGGGTTGCACAGAGGCGGACACGACTGAAGCGACTTAGAAGCAGCAGCAACCTAAGCTTGTTCACCCTTATGGCTATTTTCCCCATTTGATTGTTCTCTTACTAAGTAGGCAGAAGAATGGTTACCATAAGTGTATTATCTAGAGATCCATAAATAAAGTAAACTTTTCTGGAAACCTGTTGTATCTGTCATTAAGCAAATGAACATAATTCTGTCAGTTGCAAAACATATAAACATTTTCCCATTTTTATTTTACTCAGAAGTGTTTAACTACTAAAAATTCACAAAGGATACTGACAGATCTTTCCAAGCACTTTACAGATTTATCCTTTGAGAACTAAATAGTGTGTATTTTAAAAAAAAAAATTGTGAAACAATGAAATTGCAACTTACAGTATTCTTCCTTAGATAACATGCTAAACTTCTTAAAGAATAAATTCCCTATATTTAAATGCGAAACTTACCAAAACCAAGTACACTTTATCCTATTCATAATCCATCTTTGAGGAGACAGGAAGATATGCACTTATGATTACTTTATAAAGAAAATCAATCTTTCATTATTCAGTGCTTTTCCAATGATCTAAGGGACTGGTTCCCTTTTCTTTAACATAAGGACAGTGTAAAAGTAGGTTCTGAAGTTGTGAAGGTGGCTATAGGACTTTTTTCTTAAAAATAAGAGAGGCTTATGATAAAGGATTTGTGCCTCTTTATAAAGCAAATCATTTGCTCACTGCCACCCAGTCCCCAGTAATAAGAACCAGTACATGGCCCATAAGCATTCAAATGTTTATTTACTGAATAAATGAATAATGTTGTTCTAAATAGGCAAAAATCTATTCCTAATTCCTCAATTGAAATAAACAAACCCTTCAGTGTGTTATATGTGCAACACTACTTTTTTTTTTTTCTGGAATTAAGGTTTTATTTATTTAAAACTTTATTTAGATGGATAACAGAGATGAAATTACTGTCAAACAAAAAATATGAATTGAATTGCTTCTTTTTTTAGTTGGATCTTTAATATTTTTTTTTGTTATTTCCTATTTATTTTTTTAATTTTATTTTATTTTTAAACTTTACAATATTGTATTAGTTTTGGCAAATATTGAAATGAATCCACCACAGGTATACCTGTGTTCCCCATCCTGAACCCTCCTCCCTCCTCCCTCCCCATACCACCCCTCTGGGTTGTCCCAGTGCACCAGCCCCAAGCATCCAGTATCGTGCATGGAACCTGGACTGGCGACTCGTTTCATACATGATGCCATTCTCCCAAATCTCCCCACCCTCTCCCTCTCCCACAGAGTCCATAAGACTGATCTATACATCAGTGTCTCTTTTGCTGTCTCGTACACAGGGTTATTGTTACCATCTTTCTAAGTTCCATATATATGTGTTAGTATACTGTATTGGTGTTTTTCTTTCTGGCTTACTTCACTCTGTATAATAGGCTCCAGTTTCATCCATCTCATTAGAACTGATTCAAATGTATTCTTTTTAATAGCTGAGTAATACTCCATTGTGTATATGTACCACTGCTTTCTTATCCATTCATCTGCTGATGGGCATCTAGGTTGCTTCCATGTCCTGGCTATTATAAACAGTGCTGCGATGAACATTGGGGTACATGTGTCTCTTTCCCTTCTGGTTTCCTCAGTGTGTATGCCCAGCAGTGGGATTGCTGGATCATAAGGCAGTTCTATTTCCAGTTTTTTAAGGAATCTCCACACTGTTCTCCATAGTGGCTGTACTAGTTTGCTTTCCCACCAACAGTGTAAGAGAGTTCCCTTTTCTCCACACCCTCTCCAGCATTTATTGCTTGTAGACTTTTGGATTGCAGCCATTCTGACTGGCGTGAAATGGTACCTTAGAGTGGTTTTGATTTGCATTTTTCTGATAATGAGTGATGTTGAGCATCTTTTCATGTGTTTGTTAGCCATCTGTATGTCTTCTTTGGAGAAATGTCCATTTAGTTCTTTGGCCCATTTTTTGATTGGGTCATTTATTTTTCTGGAGTTGAGCTGTAGGAGTTGCTTGTATATTTTTGAGAATAGTTGTTTGTCAGTTGCTTCATTTGCTATTATTTTCTCCCATTCTGAAGGCTGCCTTTTCACCTTGCTAATAGTTTCCTTTGTTGTGCAGAAGCTTTTAAGTTTAATTAGGTCCCATTTGTTTATTTTTGCTTTTATTTCCAATATTCTGGGAGGTGGGTCATAGAGGATCCTGCTGTGATGTATGTCAGAGAGTGTTTTGCCTATGTTCTCCTCTAGGAGTTTTATAGTTTCTGGTCTTACGTTGAGATCTTTAATCCATTTTGTGTTTATTTTTGTGTATGGTGTTAGAAAGTGTTCTAGTTTCATTCTTTTACAAGTGGTTGACCAGTTTTCCCAGCACCACTTGTTAAAGAGATTGTCTTTAATCCATTGTATATTCTTGCCACCTTTGTCAAAGATAAGATGTCCATATGTGCGTGGATTTATCTCTGGGCTTTCTATTTTGTTCCATTGATCTATATTTCTGTCTTTGTGCCAGTACCATAC
>NW_011495025.1:3402995-3406165 GCF_000754665.1 Bison bison bison | reverse complement strand
TTTAGGTGTAGAGTTAGGTTATTTATTTGATTTTTTTCTTGTTTCTTGAGGTATGCCTGTATTGCTATGAACTTTCCCCTTAGGACTGCTTTTAAAGTGTCCCACAGGTTTTGGGTTGCTGTGTTTTCATTTTCATTGGTTTCTATGCAAATTTTGATTTCTTTTTTGATTTCTTCTGTGATTTGTTGGTTATTCAGCAGCGTGTTGTTCAGCCTCCATATGTTGGAATTTTTAATAGTTTTTCTCCTGTAATTGAGATCTAATCTTACTGCATTGTGGTCAGAAAAGATGCTTGGAATGATCTCTATTTTTTTGAATTTACCAAGACTAGATTTATGGCCCAGGATATGATCTATCCTGGAGAAGGTTCCATGTGTGCCTGAGAAAAAGGTGAAATTCATTGTTTTGGGATGAAATGTCCTATAGATATCGATTAGGTCTAACTGGTCTATTGTATCATTTAAAGTTTGTGTTTCCTTGTTAACTTTCTGTTTAGTTGATCTATCCATAGGTGTGAGTGGGGTATTAACGTCTCCCACTGTTATTGTGTTATTGTTAATTTCTCCTTTCATACTTGTTAGCATTTGTCTTACATATTGCGGTGCTCCCGTGTTCGGTGCATATATATTTATAATTGTTATATCTTCTCTTTGGATTGATCCCTTGATCATTATGTAGTGACCATCTTTGTCTCTTTTTACAGCCTTTGTTTTAAAGTCTATTTTATCTGATATGAGTATTGCTACTCCTGCTTTCTTTTGGTCCCTATTTGCATGGAAAATCTTTTTCCAGCCCTTCACTTTCAGTCTGTATGTGTCCCCTGTTTTGAGGTGGGTCTCTTGTAGACAACATATGTAGGGGTCTTGTTTTTGTATCCATTCAGCCAGTCTTTGTCTTTTGGTTGGGGCATTCAACCCATTTACATTTAAGGTAATTACTGATAAGTATGATCCCATTGCCATTTACTTTATTGTTTTGGGTTCGAGTTTATACACCGTTTTTGTGTTTCCTGTCTAGAGAATATCCTTTAGTATTTGTTGGAGAGCTGGTTTGGTGGTGCTGAGTTCTCTCAGCTTTTGCTTGTCTGAGAAGATTTGATTTCTCCTTCATATTTAAATGAGGTCCTTGCTGGGTACAATAATCTGGGCTGTAGGTTATTTTCTTTCATCACTTTAAGTATGTCTTGCCATTCCCTCCTGGCTTGAAGAGTTTCTATTGAAAGATCAGCTGTTATCCTTATGGGAATTCCCTTGTGTGTTATTTGTTGTTTTTCCCTTGCTGCTTTTAATATTTGTTCTTTGTGTTTGATCTTTGTTAATTTGATTAATATGTGTCTTGGGGTGTTTCGCCTAGGGTTTATCCTGTTTGGGACTCTCTGGGTTTCTTGGACTTGGGTGATTATTTCCTTCCCCATTTTGGGGAAGTTTTCAACTATTATCTCTTCAAGTATTTTCTCATGGTCTTTCTTTTTGTCTTCTTCTTCTGGAACCCCTATGATTCGAATGTTGTAGCGTTTAATATTGTCCTGGAAGTCTCTGAGATTGTCCTCATTTCTTTTAATTCGTTTTTCTTTTATCCTCTCTGATTCATTTATTTCTACCATTCTATCTTCTAATTCACTAGTCCTATCTTCTGCCTCTGTTATTCTACTATTTGTTGCCTCCAGAGTGTTTTTAATTTCATTTATTGCATTATTCATTATATATTGACTCTCTTTTATTTCTTCTATGTCCTTGTTAAACCTTTCTTGCATCTTCTCAATCTTTGTCTCCAAGCTATTTATCTGTGATTCCATTTTGATTTCAAGATTTTGGATCAATTTCACTATCATTATTCGGAATTCTTAATCAGGTAGATTCCCTATCTCTTCCTCTTTTGTTTGATTTGGTGGGCATTTATCCTGTTCCTTTATCTGCTGGGTATTCCTCTGTCTCTTCATCTTGTTTAAATTGCTGAGTTTGGGGTGTTCTTTCTGTATTCTGGCAGTTTGTGGAGTTCTCTTTATTGTGGCGTTTCCTCACTCTCTGTGGGTTTGTACAGGTGGCTTGTCAAGGTTTCTTGGTTAGGGAAGCTTGTGTCGGTGTTCTGGTGGGTGGAGCTGTATTTCTTCTCTCTGGAGTGCAATGAAATATTCAGTAATGAGTTATGGGATGTCTATGGTTTTGGGGTGACTTTGGGCTGCCTGTATCTTGGAGCCCAGGGTTTGTGTTCCTTTCTGCTGGAGAATTTGCTTGGTATGTCTTGCTCTGAAACTTGTTTCACCCAGAGAGGTTTACAGCGTTATATGGAGAAGAGAAGAGTGAGGAGGGAGTTAGAGGTGACCCAAATGAGATGAGGTGGAATCAGTAGAGGAGAGAGTGGGCTATTCAGTAATCTCTTCCTTATGTGCACTCCACAGCTGGACCGCTCAGAGTTGTTCACAGAGTTATACAGAGAAGAGAAGGAGGACGGTGGCAGAACTGGCCAGGAGGATAAATGGGGGAAATGAAAAGGAGGGAGACAGATCCAGCCAGTAATCAGTTCCCTAAGTGTTCTCCACCGTCTGGAACACACAGAAATTCACAGAGTTGGGTAGAGTAGAGAGGGGTTAGGGAGGAGACACAGGCGACCTGGTGGAGAAAAAGGAGAGTCCAAAGGGAGAGAGAGCAGTTAAGCCAGTAATCTCGCTCACTAGTGAAAAATGGGTACTGAAGATTGGGTTCTTAAAGGTACAAAATTGGTAACAAATACATAAAAGGAAAAATTAAAAATCTAGAGTAGTTTGGAATTTCAAAAATACGATGTTAAAGAAAAGAAGAAGGAAAAGAAAGAGAGAAAAAACGAACAAACAAAAACACATAAGGTCGCAAAAATTATAAAGAAAATATAGGTACAAAATTGATAACTAATACAAAAAAGCAAAAGTTAAAAATCTAGAGTAGAGTTTGGAATTTCAAAAATACAATGTTAAAAATAGAAGAAGAAAAAGAGAGAGAGAGAAAAAAAAACAAACAAGAACAAAGTTGCATAAATTATAAAAAAAAAATACAGGTACAAAATTGATAATACCAAAAAGCATAAATTAAAAATCTAGAGTAGAGTTTGGAATTTCAGATATACAATGTTATTTAAAAGAAGAAGAGAAAGAAACAGAGAAAAATAAAAAAGAAAAAAGGGTCACAAAAATTATA
>NW_011495025.1:3402740-3402895 GCF_000754665.1 Bison bison bison | reverse complement strand
AATGTTAAAAGAAGGAAAAAAAAAAAAAGGTCAAAAAAATTATTAAAAAAAAATATATATGAAGTTTGCTTTAAAAAAAAATAGGGTGTTCTTTTTTTTTTTTGCAAAGTAATCGGTTATAAAAGTGGAATTTAAGGGAATAATAGAGGACTTAA
>NW_011495025.1:3390397-3401545 GCF_000754665.1 Bison bison bison | reverse complement strand
AAAAAAAAAAAAGATAGCCCTCGGGGTATTCAGGCCAGGTTCTTGTGATGCAGCCCGCGCCGCGCCTCCCTGCCCAGCCCCCGCTTGCTAATGGCGGATGCAGGCGTCTGCGCTGCTTCTCCGCTGGGGGAGTTACCGTAGGGCTCGCAATGTGCGGGTTTTAATTGTTTATTTATTTTTCCTCCCTGTTATGTTGCCCTCTGTGCTTCCAAGGCTCAGCACAGATTCGGCAGTGAGAAGGTTTCCTGATGTTTGGAAACTTCTCTCTTTTTAAGACTCCCTTCCTGGGACGGAACTCTGTCCCTCCCTCTTTTGTCCCTTTTTTTTGTCTTTTATATTTTTTCCTACTTCCTTTCGAAGACTTGGGTTGCTTTTCTGGGTGCCTGATGTCCTCTGCCGGCATTCAGAAGTTGTTTTGTGGAATTTACTCGGCGTTTAAATGTTCTTTTGATAAATTTGTGGGGGAGAAAAGTGTTCTCCCCGTCCTACTCCTCCGCCGTCTTAGCTCCTCCCCCCTGCAACACTACATTTTTAGATTGTCATTTTAAAAGAAGTTCTTAGAAGATTTCTGTCGATTGGCCCATATGGAAGTCATTAAACCTATTTCCCTTCCTAGTATTCATAAAGTGATTATTAATGATCAGAATAAACTCTAGAGTAAATAATATATTCACTCTTAAAATAGCTTTATTGTGATATAACTTACAACTCATCCTTGAGTGTACAATTCAAGTGTTTTTTAGAATCATTGCTGAGTTGTGCAGCCATCACTCACAATCAATTTTTGAACATTCTCATTGGCCCCAAAGAAACTCTGTACACATGAACAGTCTAAAGTAGATAACTTGTTGCTAACAATCAGCTTGAAATTATTAAGATTCAGTGCTTGATTTTAAAGAGTAAATTGAGTATTAGTACCTCAGTAAGCTTAAATTATTGATACCAAGCACTGCTACTTGATGTTAGATTCTACTTAAATGTAATAGTTTCAGTTCATTCCTTCTCTTACCATTAAGTTTCCTTGACTAACTACAGTGCAGAGAAAAATGTTAAGTCCATTCTAGGAATATTTAAAGGATAGTTTTTTAGGTGTCCTACTAACATTTTTTTTTTATAATTTTAATTTTACCTTTTTCTAAACTCGTGTAACCAATTGAAGTTTCAGATTTGAACTTCTAAATGCAATGCCATTAGACATATTTGCTACTGTATGTTTAGAGCCATGTTTATGGTATGAAATATTTATTACCTTAGAGCTACGAGACTACTCTGCAAGACTGTAATCCCAGTTCAGTGATATGCTTAGACTCACCATTGAAACATAGGATTTGTCTCCTGAGCATATTTTGTTGAAATTAAGTGGAAAAGTTTTCCTTCCTTTCTTGATAGGTCCTTGTTGATATATAATGCTCTGTCAGCAGCGTCTGGAACTCTCATTGAAGATGACAGCTTAGGAAAACTGGATTTTCCCAGAGAGACGTATCCAACTAGAATATAGTTTTAATTTTGCCAACTTGAAATAGATTATACCAGATTGTTTTAATTGTATGCAAGACATCTGGGAGAATTTTGCTGCAGTCTAGAGAATCATATGCCATTGTGAGATGGTTTCCTTATTACAGGCAACATGATGAAATAAGCCTAGAAGGCATTGATAGAGACTCTACCTTTTAAAACTGGTGCTCTCACATGTGAGTTAAAGGTATTTCAGGATTTGGGGAAAACATTCCCATTTGGCTTACCTCCCTAATATTCTGCGATAGTTAGACCTCTGTTTCTATCTGGCATGAGATTTATGATAGTCTTACATGTGCAGACTAGATGGTACTGTTGGGTAGAACATTTTATGGTAAATATAAAGCTGACAAATATAATTTTATTCACACTCAGGCCCATGACTCTATTCATTTACCTTTCTGATATTAATAGACAGAAATGTGACCAGCCAGTATACAGAAAAGAAACTTAGGTCAAGCTGACCTTTGGGTCTGTCATCCTAGTGAAGGATTATTAGCCAAATGTCAGAAACCACAGAAAATTTGTTTATAACTTAAAATGGATGAGCAGACACATTCTGCTGAGCCTCCCCCTCTCAAAAGTCTTGCTATGTGGGTCGTCTTTCTTTTCTTGGCCCTCTCTGACTTGCTCTTAGAATTTCTGGCAGGCAATCTAGTCCTCTTTACCTGTCATAATTTAAATATTTATAAATTTTACCATAGTAATACTAAATAGGATATACATTTTTATATGGAATAAGTCATATCAGCTAATAAAATTTTATTATATATAAGTGATTTTTCTACTTAATGGTATCTCGTGTAAAATTTTCTTAGAATTCACTTGACACTAAGCAAATTATTTTAAAATAATTCATGTCCAGTTTAATTGTTCAACAAATTTTTGAAATATGTAAATGGATTATTTTATACTATTGAATAATATTTGAATGTAATTTTTTTGAAGTCATTTTTGGCCTATGAACTCCCAAGTGTTTCATATGTCTTCTACATTGCTAACTGCTTGGAAAAATACTGGATTCTTCTTGGACAAAGATCATATTCTGTAGATGAAAAATATAAAACTGACATAAGCAATTAATATCACATATACTTTCTTAAACTTGTTATACAGATGCTAAGTTGTGTCCAGCTCTTTGAACCCTCATGGACAGCAGTATGTCAGGCTCCTCTGCCTCCACTATCTCCCAGAGTTTACTCAGATTCATGTCCATTGAGACAGTGATGCCATCCAGCCATTTCATCCTCTGTTGCCCCCTTCTCATCCTGTCCTCAGTCTTTCGAAGCATCAAGGTCTTTTCCAGTCAGGCAGCTCTTCTTATCAGGTGGTCAAAGTATTGGGGCTTCAGCATTCATTACTCCTTCCAATGGATATTCAGAATTGATTCCTTTAGGGTTGACTGGCTTGATCTTCCTGCTGTCCAAGGGACTTTCAAGGGTCTTCTCCAGCACTACAATTCAAAATCATCAATTCTTCAGCCCCTGCCTTCTTTGTGTTCCAGCTCTCACATCCGTACATGACTACTGGAAAAACCATAGCATTAACTATGCAGACCTTTATCTGTAAAGTGATGTCTCTGCTTTTTTAACATGCTGGCTAGGTTTGTCATGGGCTTCCCTGGTAGCTCAACTGGTAAAGAATCTGCCTGCAGTGAAGAAAACCCCGGTTTGATTCCTTGGTTGAGAAGTTGTCCTGGAGAAGTCATAGGCTATCCACTCCAGTATTCATGGGCTTCCCTGGTGGCTCAGACAGTAAAGAATCCACCTGCAACGTGGGAGACCTGGATTCAATCCCTGGGTTGGGAAGATTCCCTGGAGGAGGGAAAGACTACCCACTCCAATATTCTTGCCTGGAGAATGCCCATGGCAGAGGAGCCTGGCAGGCTATAGTCCATAGGTTCGCAAAGAGTTGAACACAACTGAGAGATTAAGCACAGCACACATTTGTCATAGGTGTCCTTCCAAGGAGTAAGAACCTTTTAATTTCATGACAGCAGTCTCAGTCAGCATTGATTTTGGAGCCCTAGAAAATAAAATCTGTTACTGCTTCCACTGTATCCCCTTCTATTTGCTGTAAAGTGATGGGATCGGACGTCATGACCTTCACTTTTTTAAAGTTGAGCTTTAAGCCAGCTTTTCCACTCTTCTCTTTCACCCCCATCAAGAGGCTCTTCAGTCTGTCTTTAGTTTCTGCCATTAGAGTGATATTATCTGCATATTTCTGAGGTTGTTTATATTTTTCCTGGCAATCTTGATTATAGCTTGTGATTCATCCTCCCTAGCATTTTGCATGATGTACTGTGCATAGAAATTAAATAAGCAGAGGGGCAATATACAGCCTTGACATACTCCTTTCCCAATTTAGAACCAGTCAGTTGTTCCATTTCCAGTTCTAACTGTTGCTTCTTGACATGCATACAGGTTTCTCAGGAGGCAGGTAAGGTGGTCTGGTATTCCCATCTCTTTAAGAATTTTCCACAGTTTTTGTTGTGATCCACACAGCCAAAGGCTTTAGCATAGTCAAGCAGTAATAAATGTTTTGTTTTGTTTTTCTGGAACTCCCTTGTTTTCTCCATGACCCAACAAATAGTGCCAATGTGATTTCTGCTTCCTCTGCCTCTTCAAAACCTAGATTATAGATCTGGAAGTTCTTTATTTTTGTGCTGCTGAAGCCTAGCTTGAAACTTTTTGAGATTTACCTTACTGGCATGCAAAATGAGTGCAGTTGTATGGTAGTTTGAAAATTCTTGAGCATTGCCCTTCTTTGGGATTGGAATGAAAACTGACCTTTTCATTCTGGTCACTGCTGAGTTTTCCAAATTTGCTGACATATTGAATGCAGCACTTTAACAGCATTGTAGTTTAGAATTTTAAATATCTCAGCTGGAATTCTATCACCTTCACTAGCTCCGCTGTCAGTAATGCTTCTTAAGGCCCACTTGACTTCATACTCCAGGATGTCTGGCTCTTGGTGAGTGACCACACCATCATGGTTATCTGGGCTATTGAGACCGTTTTTGCATAATTCTCCTGTGTGTTTTTGTCACTCTTCTGCTTCTGTTAGGTCTTTGCCATTTCTGTTCTTTAGCATGCCCCTCCTTGCATGACATGTTCCCTTAATATGTCCAGTTTTATTGAAGATATGTCTAGTCTAGACTAGTCTAGTCTATTCTATTGTTTTCCTCTATTTCTTTGCAGTGTTTATTTAGGAAGGGCTTCTTATCTCCTTGCTATTCTCTGGAACTGCATTCAGTTGGGTATATCTTTTCTTTTATCCCTTGCTTTTCAGTTCTCTTCTTTCCTCAGCTATTTGTAAAGCCTCCTCAGACAACCATGTTGCCTTCTTGCATTTATTTTACTTTGTAATAAATAGTTTTGGTCACTGACTCCTGTCCAGTGTTACAAACCTCTGTTTATAATTCTTCAGGTACTGTCTACAGATCTAGTTCCTTGAATGTATTTGTTACCTCCACTGTATAATCATAAGGGATTTGACTTATGTCAAACCTGAATGGCCTAGTGGTTTTCCCTAATTTCTTCAATTTAATCCTGAACGTATAGCACCTAAAAACATCATTTCCTCAAACATGTATATGAACATAAATTTAAGTTAACAGAGCAAGTTTAAGTAAACAGAAGTGAATGTACTTTTCATATATCTTCCAACTACAGGTTCTGAAACATCTAAAATCTAATCATGAGATGAGTCAAGAATCTCTGCCTTCCATAAGCCTCAGCTCTTACACAAGCTGCTAGAACACAGTACCATAGACTGGGTGGCTGACACAGTAAGCATGTATTTCTCCCAGTTCTGGAGGTTGGAAATCTGAGATCAGGGTGCCCAGCAAGGTTGGGTTCAGTAATGGGCCCTCTTCCAGGTTGCAGACTGCCAACTTCTAGTCGTACCCTCTCATGGCAGGAGGAGAACAAGCTATTCATAACTCTATGGTCCCTTATTATAAGGATATTAACCCAATTCATCAATCCATTCATTAAGACCTAATCACCTTCCCAAGGCCCCACGTCCCAGTTCCATCACACTGGGGGTTCAACTTCAGTATCTGTATCTGGGGAATAGAAGCATTTGATCTATAACATATCTGTGGAACTGTTACACGTTTACTAAATCTGCTGCATGCTCACCGATGCATTGCATCTATGGTTCCAAAAGTCAGACCGCAAAGAAACATTTATTTCTAGAAGACAGGTCCTAAATTCCAGTCTAATTATATTTGCTTGGAAGGAGGGACAAGAGAAGAAAGCCCACATCAGTTGATCAAATTGTCTCAAGAGAAATCTTTGGAGAGACCGAGTTCCCTGTATTGCATTTTTTCACCCAGTCTCATCAACTGGAGAGGACAGTTCTCTTCTGTTGTTGAAGGCTAGGTTAAAAACAGAAAAATGACTAGAGATCCTTCCCTCATTCTTCAGAAAGGGTAGATATGTACATTTAAAAACTAATAGGAACACTAGAAGAAAGAGCAAATGGTTTCCCCCAAAGGAATGTATAAATAAAAGACTGACACATGAATTGTCTCCTTATTCTGTAGTCATTAACTAATACTTTTGTCTTAAGTTAGTGTCTTGGATTGAAATTATAAAAAAATAATATTTTTGCAGTTATATTTTATTATATAATATAGCATACATATGTCAGGTTATATAAAGTACTCTCTTGAACACTGCTATTTTAGTAACTTGAGCTTTGTTGTTTTATTAAATCTGCCTTTGCAGTGAACATCGTTTACTTAGTAGAGGAGAGAATCCTTTATTTCACTAGAGAGAAAAAAATTTAAATCAGTTTTACCAAGTTTTAATATTAAATGTGTATGGGTAGAGAAGAATGAGGAGAAAGGTTGTATCTTAATTCAGAAATGGAAAGGAGACAAAAATAACCATTTTCTCTTATAAAAGAGGTTGACTCTCTGACATTAATTTCACCACAGGAAATCTGTAATCTTTGTTTTAGATAATAATTGGTACTAGTACTATTTATGAAGTGCTGTGCACTCAGATCCTTGAAGAACCTTTCAGCATTGTGATTCGCCTCAGATGTCTAGCCTGGAGTGTTTTGCCTTTTTTTTTTTTTTGAGTGGGGAGGGGTGTGGTTTGTGATTACCTCCTCCCACTAAGTATCTGATGAACTGAACTGGACAGCTTTGAATTCAAGTAAACTCAGGAATATAGTTTTATGAGTAGTATTAAAAAATAATTTAAAATGTCAATATTCAAAATGTTTCATACTTCATATACTTTGTCTTCACTGACTACAGGACCTGTGAATAAGGCTTAATGCAAATCAACAATATTATATTACAAAAAGAAATAACCCCATCTCAGAGCTGTAAAGCTTCTTTGTCTCTCTTTTTTTAAATGATTATAACCCTGTCTGCAAGTCACTGTGAATTTCCATGACAGTTGTGGCATTTCTCATCAGAGACTAAGTTCTTTTTTCAGTGGGTAAATAGGATCCAGATTAATAAGGAAACAATTTTTTTCAACATCTTAAAAAACTTTAAAAAATGACAGTGAGTACCATGCTACCGTGTAATCATTAGGTAAGTCATGAAGATTACCTAATTTCTTACAGTTCTAAAATACCTCTCCTGTGACATGTCCCTGTTGAGAGTTTTACCTGTATCCTAGAGATACTGAGTCTGCTCTCACTAAATGTTTTTTCCTTTCCTTTGGAAAATAAGATCAGTGTCTAAAAACCTCAGTAGTAATGTAGAAACAAGAGGCACATGCCTCTTAAAGGTAGTCTTTATTATCAAAATACTAGTTTGTGTCTTCGGAGAAGGCAATGGCACCCCACTCCAGTACTCTTGCCTGGAAAATCCCATGGATGGAGGAGCCTGGTAGGCTGGAGTCCGTGGGGTCGCTAAGAGTTGGATGTGACTGAGTGACTTCCCTTTCACTTTTCACTTTCATGCATTGGAGAAGGAAATGGCAACCCACTCCAGTGTTCTTGCCTGGAGACTCCCAGGGACAGGGGTTCCTGGTGGGCTGCCATCTATGGAGTCGGACACGACTGAAGCGACTTAGCAGCAGCAGTTTGTGTCTTAGATGACTCATTTCTAAGACAAGAAATCAGGAATGTTGGGGCAAGGATGGGAATAAACAATAAAAATCATTGGTTAATGAAGAAAATATTTCTGCTTATATCCCTTGACGTAGTCTGGGTCAGGATGTATTTTGTGTTAAAACTACTTACAATCTCAGTTTTCTCCTTTGTTCAAGTTTCTGGCTACTCTGTAGAATCTTAAAAGCTAGATTGAATTTTAATACATTAAAAATCAAGTACAAACTGTATTATCTCTGTTTTGAGGTTTATCCTGATACCCTGGATGTGTGTCTAGCTCTCATTTGTCCTCACGATAATCAAAACTATCAAGGATAAAATATGTGCTTTTTCTTGCCAGTTAGTTTCTGTGACTTGTCCAATGAATGAGAATTTGGACATGAATCACAAACATGAACTTCTTTTATTTAGTCTTCGTGAATACTGTTTTTTTTTTAAATTGCCTCTTCTTGAATGTTGGCCTATTTATTATTAGTGCTCAGTAAGCATTAATTACTTCACTAGCCTTTGTTGGATTAATTTGTTAGATAATATAGTTTATTTCTTCTCACCAACTTTATTTTAAACATCTTTAAATAAACTGTATTTTGAAAACAAAAATTTTTCTATTTTTAAAGTAGTAAATAAATTAATAGTGTCATTAAAACTCTTGACACTTTTCCTTTGCCAGGAACAAGTTAGGCAGGAAATGTGTTTTGTTTGTTTGTTTTTGGTCCTTTTTGTATGCTCAAACTCTAACTCCTTTATTGGGTTAGCTCTGCGGTGCCATGTCGTTGCTCACTGGTCTTCTCAGGGAGAGGGGGGATAAATAAGAAACTAGTTGGAACATGGAGACTAATGACAACAGAATGGTGACCCCAAAAATGAAACAGTGTCTGGATTGTACAGGAAACCAATCTATTTTGGGTAAAGCATCAGAGTCAGAGAGAGGAGAAGGAACTTTGGGGTGCTAAATGGATCTTGGCTTTGATACAGTAAAGGCTGAGAACTGGTCTGAAGTATCTGATCATCAAAGAAAACTAGAAGGAGATGAAGTAGGAAATGCAAGAAATGGCTCAATTTCAGGGAGAACAGCTTTTATAGGAATGAGAGGCATAAAGGACCTGACGATTGATAGGGTAAAGGCAGAGATTCTTGGGGAATCAGTACCCAAAGGGAATGGGTCATTCAGAGATCCTCATTCTGCTTTACCAAAGACAATGCCTGTTCGCAAAGCTGTCATTCCATCTTTATTAACCGCCCCCTTTCCCATGTTCAAAAATATAATAGTTATAATAACTTATATGCTAACTTTATATAATATCCAAGAAAAGTGTACAAGAAGGTTTCTGCCTAATAGGCTATGAAATTGTGCCTTCAGGGGAAAATTTTTAAAAAGATACCCTGAAGTAAGAGTAAGATTTTAGGTTGGATGAACATCTGAAGATAATTTTTAGATTTTGTAAATTCAAAGCATGGCATCTTTCAAAGTCAGCATAGGTTAACAATTGTGCATGTCCTTTAAGGCCCTGTTTTCCTTCATTTATTGTATGTATGATCGTAGGCAAATTGCATAACACCTCATTTCCTCAGTTTTTTTATATGCAGTAAACAGATGATAATATCTACACAAGTCAGTATAATAGTGTGGCTGTTAGTTTCCAAAGCAGTCCCCGCTCTGGTTCTAGGAAATCTGCTGTCCACAGATTGCCAGGTGTTCTTTGATATGCTGGATTGAAGTTTGTCTTCAGGAGAAATTTAATAACTGAGGCAGGCCTTTGTTCAGTGATGGCTAAGACTTGTCTAAAGCACTCTTCAAATGTAATGTGTTACATACTTATATTTTTAGATTTTGATATTTTGTTTTTCATACTTAAGAATAGATCACATCTTAAGATATTAAAAATTTTTAAGACTAACCTTTTTCTGTCTCAGAACATCAGAATGCTTTCTAGAGGATTATATCTTTAATGATGTAATATAGAGCTTTTACTATATCCAATATGTTTTTATATTTATTTACCATTTTTTCCCCATCTGTTGCTGGTTTTTTTTTTTCATATGCCCTTTGTTTGTTTGGCCTAACCACTTGGTATGAATTATTTTTGATTCAGGAAATTCTCCCAAGTTTCCTTAACAGTATGAATCTATTTCAGGAGAATGCACATTATTTTCCTATCTCTAGGCGTAGAATTTGTTTTACCATTTTTTTTCATTCTATAGTTATTATTGCAATCTGTCCAGAAAACTTAACTGCCTGATGAGTTTAATAACATTGCTTAGTCTCTTGAAGCTTAAAGGTAACAACATAAAATATATTCTTTTATGTGTTCAGTACTCTTGAGTCCTAGCCAAACCTCTCAAGATTTTGTGAATTTTTAAAGCACCCTGACTTCATATATTATTAGATATTAGATGTTCTCCAAGGTATTGTTATAAATCTTATCATTCTTCCAATCTCCTTTCCAGTAACATATATAAATTGAGATATATGTAGCAACTGAATATTACTAAACTAACACTATACTTCAGAGTTCTTAAATTACACTTGCTTAACCATGCATGATAAAAAATAATTTCTTAGCCCAGGGCACTGACTCATATTTTACAGCAGTTACTGGCAGAAACAGACGTTGGTAACATTGAAGAGAGCCTTCAATATTTAATATTCTTGCACATCAGCCTCCTTGTTCTTCCTTGAACACACAAAGTATGTTTTTTCCTTCTGGTTATTTGCCTTAAGCTACCTTATTAAGTTTTCTTATCCCAGTTTATGTGATGACTACCTCTTATACTTTAAGAATTTACTCAAAATTACTTTCTTAAATTCCCCTACTCTATCTTACTTAAAATTGCAACCTGGTCCCTCATTGTATGCCCTGTTAAAACTGCTCTTTTTTTCTTCAGCATTTATTACATTCTAATCTCACACACTAGTAAAGTAATGCTCAAAATTCTCCAAGCCAGGCTTCAGCAATACGTGAACCATGAACTTCCAGATGTTCAAGCTGGTTTTAGAAAATCAGAGGAACCAGAGATCAAATTACCAACATCCACTGGATCATTGAAAAAGCAAGAGAGTTCCAGAAAAACAGCCTTTGACTGTGTGGATCACAATAAAGTGTGGAAAATTCTGAAAGAGATGGGAATACCAGACCGCCTGACCCGCCTCTTGAGAAACCTATATGCAGGTCAGGAAGCAACAGTTAGAACTGGACATAGAACAACAGATTGGTTCCATATAGGAAAAGGAGTACATCAAGGCTGTATATTGTCACCCTGCTTATTTAACTTATATGCAGAGTACATCATGAGAAACGCTGGGCTGGAAGAAGCACAAGCTGGAATCAAGATTGCCAGGAGAAATATCAATAACCTCAGATACGCAGATGATAGCACCCTTATGCAGAAAGTGAAGAGGGACTAAAAAGCCTCTTGATGAAAGTGAAAGTGGACAGTGAAAAAGTTGTCTTAAAGCTCAACATTCAGAAAATGAAGATCATGGCATCTGGTCCCATCACTTCATGGGAAATAGATGGGAAAACAGTGGAAACAGTATTTTTTTGGGCT
>NW_011495025.1:3385355-3390297 GCF_000754665.1 Bison bison bison | reverse complement strand
AAGCCTCTTGATGAAAGTGAAAGTGGAGAGTGAAAAAGTTGTCTTAAAGCTCAACATTCAGAAAATGAAGATCATGGCATCTGGTCCCATCACTTCATGGGAAATAGATGGGGAAACAGTGTCAGACTTTATTTTTTTGGGCTCCAGAATCATTGCAGATGGTGATTACAGCCATGAAATTAAAAGACACTTACTCCTTGGAAGGAAAGTTATGACCAACCTAGATAGCATATTCAAAAGCAGAGACATTACTTTGCCAACAAAGGTCCGTCTAGTCAAGACTATCGATTTTCCTGTGGTCATGTATGGATGTGAGAGTTGGACTGTGAAGAAGGCTGAGTGCAGAAGAATTGATGCTTTTGAACTGTGGTACTGGAGAAGACTCTTGAGAGTCCCTTGGACTGCAAGGAGATCCAACCAGTCCATCCTAAAGGAGATCAGTCCTGGGTGTTCTTTGGAAGGAATGATGCTAAAGCTGAAACTCCAGTACTTTGGCCACCTCATGCTAAGAGTTGACTCATTGGAAAAGACTCTGATGCTAGGAAGGATTGTGAGCAGAAGGAGGAGGGGACGACAGAGGATGAGATGGCTGGATGGCATGACTGACTCGATGGACGTGAGTCTGAATGAACTCTGGGAGTTGGTGATGGACAGGGAGGCCTGGCGTGCCTCATGGGGTCACAAAGAGTTGGACACAACTGAGTGACTGAACTGACTGAATATACATTATTTACCTATTTTTATGTTTGTGCTTAACATCTGTCCACACCAGCCAGTATGTAAAAGCTGGCTGTATGTAAATATTTGTTTCATTTACCACCGTATTTCTAGTTTTTATGTAAGGGGTTAGCAAACTTTTCTGTAAACAACCCGATGGTTATTTTAGGTTTTGTGGTCCATACAGTGTCTCAGCCAACCTGTGCCACTCTGTCCTGAAAGCAGCTAGAGACAGTATGTAAATGAAGGGGTGGCTGTGTTCAGATAAGATGGTATTTATCAGAAGAGACTGTAGGTGGGATTTGGCTATAGTTTTCTGATAATTTCTGGTACATTAAAAACTTCTCTTTTTTATTATTTTTATTTTATTTATATTTTTTAATTTTTAGTTTTTATTTTTTAATTTTTAATATAAATTTATTTATTTTAATTGGAGGTTAATTACAGTTTTGTATTGGTTTTTCCATACATCAACATCTTCTTAATAAATTTGTAGAATATATGAAATAAATGTATTGAAATTATTAATAAGCATATTTAAAATGTGAACATAAATGATGTGACAAATCTGCCTCTTTCATCCTAAAACTGAGTCATTTCTTAATTAAAATAGTTCACTCTGGCCTTACTGCCCATCTTAAATAAGAGCTCTTACATTAAGCAAGCCTGATATATTCTTAAATATCACAATAGCTTTAGAATTATAATGAAAACTAAAAGGCTGCCAGAGGCAGGAAAACAGGAAAAAAACCTGAGTTCAAGATTAGTATAAGTATTTGATTGTCCTTTCATTTTGCTGTTTTGGAAATTATTTCTTCAGCATTTTAAGACACTGATTTCTATGGTGTGTAATGTTCTTTCTTTCTTCAACTATGGGAATAAGAGGCTTTCCTATCTCTTGAGTTAGCAGTCAACCCAAAGTGGTGGCAGTGGACTTCCTGCTGTTATTTCCTCACTCTGGAATGCATTTCTAAGCAGCAACACAAAATGTGACTCATTCACCCCCAGATGGAGAATTAGTTTACCATCTCATATATAAATGTCTCTTGAAATTAATTGGATCACTTTGTTTCCATTAAACTTTAGAAGACCCTTATTGACCAAAAGATTTAAAATAGTTATGTGCTCACCCTGAATAGAGGTGTGTGTGTTGGTGGGCAGCTAACTCTGCAGAATGAGAGTGAAATTATTTCACTTTAAGGAGAGGAAAGAGTCAGTTAACACAATGGGGAGTGTGAAAAGTGAGTATGTCATCACAGAATCTGTTTGCTCTCTTTGGAATAGAATTACTTTTTGCAGAAATCTGTTTTAACATTGTTATTGGAACTTCCCTATCTGAGAAATTAATTTTGGCATATATATTATATCAAGAAGCAGGTTGACATGGTCAGTAAGTTACCTTTATGAAAACATCCAGAATAACTGACCAAACTATGTATATTTTGCAACTGCTAAAAGTATTATGTTTTAAGTTTCAGAATGCTAATGTGTAAAATACTAAGTAAATTTTTCAGAAATAATTTTTGTGATAAGACTTGGGATGGAGATATTGATTATTTTCTATCATATCAACAAGAGATATTTATTAACTTAGATGTGAAAGAGAGTCTCTTACCCATGAATAATATAAGTTAAACAACTTGTGACAGAAATTCTTTTGACACAATTCTATTATGTATCCTTCTAAAAAATAATCAAGTATTCTGACCTAATATGATTAGTATGAGTTTTATTTGGTTTAATTTTCTCTAATAGGGTGTCTTTACTCCTTTTGAAACTTATTTTCATTTATAATGTGCAACTTTATTGATTACCCATATTCTAACAGTTATAACAGTGGTTTTATTTATTCATTAATCATTAATCATTCACCCAAATGTATTGGATATATACTTTATGTCAGGACCTAAGACTCAAAAGAAGAATGAGATATGATTCTTATACTTAAGCCATAGTAGTCTTGTGGGAATTTTATATATCAGTAAATAGGCCATTTCAAATCAGTGTGAGGAATGCTTGGGCAGTGTGTATGGCTGTGTGAACATGCGATTGGTGGAATATCTAATACAGCCTGTGACAGTGTCCTTTTTATTCTGATAGAGAGACCTTGTCACCTAGCAACTCAGAAGTCTCCTTCTATCCCTCGCACTTCCTCTTCACGAATTCTTTTTTTCATTATCTCAAAATTATTTCCTATAACGCCTTTTCATTCCAGTGAGGCTTCTGTTTTAAATCCAAATTTTAATAACTTTCTTAATTCCATGTCTTATGTCTCTTTTCTTGTTGATTGATCTCCATCTTTTATATTAGCAACTTTCTTTATCCCCATCCTCTATAGAATAAGAAACATTTGCTTCACCAGGCTCAACCTTCACTGTCAGTATTTCCTTTAATTTTCTTAGTTTGACATTTTAAATATAAATGTAGAGGTCCTTTGAAAAAGAAGGAAAAAAAGGGAAAAACATAGGAAGAATTCCATAAAAATATAAGAATTCTTATTGAAATCAAAAAGGCACTGTGGACATCCAATATTTTTGTGGATATTTTATGTAATTTTTTGTTATTGTTTACTGTTTTTAGTGTCTGCTCTGGATATGCAGCTTCTGTTTTGATTTTTTTAATTACTCAAAGATCTTTACTGACAAAAGGTCAATAAATCTATATATTTCAACAGTATATTCATTTTTCAGACTTAATATCATAATTATATAAGATGAACATTTAACCATTCTAAGAATGTTTATGTAGATCTTTTAAAAGGTAGATGGTTATTTATGCTTCCTGCATTTGTCAGTTTTTCTTGTATGGTCACATAAATTAATAACTGAACTGTATATTTGGTAAATATAAATACAGTGGATGTTTAACACACAAGTTTGGAATGTATGGGTGCTCTGATGTGTAGCATTTTTTCAGTATGTACTATAGGACTATAGAATCTGTGGTTGGTTGAATCCGCAGACATGGAGCGGTAGATGTGAAGGGCCAACTGTAAAGTTATATGCAAATTGTTACATGCGCAGGGGATCAGCACGCCTAACCTCTGTGTTGTTCGAGTCAACTCTACTATCTGATGTATAGAACTGTGGCTTAAAAAGTGAATGCATAGTAACAGAAAATATACATCAATCTCATAGCATTTAAGTCACTTATATAAAAACTATAGCTGGACTGTAAGGGTGGAAAATGACCCTATGATATAGATAACAGGCAGGGAATTATTTAAAATGTATAAAAGGGTGATATAAGCATAAGTAGATTTCCTTCCCCTCTCAGGATGCTCAGTGAATGAAATTCTTTTATTCAAGCTTGGCTTGAATAAGTCTCAAAATGTTTCTAAAATTTATTCTCCTTTTCTAGTCACCACCATTTAGATAACCAAGATTGTTTTAAATGACTTTAATTTGCTTACAACTCATTCTTGATACTCTGAATTAACTTCCAAAATTATATAAGAGGATATAATCATGGTCAACTAACAGATCATGGTATTTTATGGTTCATATACATGACCTTTCCTCAGTATGGTAAATACTTTTGGAAAACCTCTAGGAGGAGCAGACTTGAAGTCACAAAGGCAAAATTCAAAGGGATTCTATGAGCACATATTTTAACCCTCAGGACTCTGCCCCAATTGGAAACATAGAATCAAAATTCTATATTCTTACCAAGGATGAATGCTTTGACCTCTTTTTGCCAATCATTTTGTTAATTGTACTTATGGAACCTTGCTTGAGTTACACAGAAGTCTGTCCCGTTCTTTAAATGATCAGAATTTACCTTTCATCTGATTTAGGCCATAAGAGACTAGGCACTTGTACTAATTTTTTTTTTTTTTTGGCTTTATATGGAACTTATTCTCTGACTTGACATTTACTATCACACCATTTACTCACTGATCTAGATTGCTCTTTAACTTTGGGACACTGTGAGTCTTAAAGTTGAACACATTTCTTTTTAAGTTTTGATCATCCACTTAAGTGTGCAGACCATCTAGTAATTGTACATAACTATGTGGCTGAAACTCCAATACTTTGGCCACCTCATGCGAAGAGTTGACTCATTGGAAAAGACTCTGATGCTGGGAGGGATTGGGAGCAGGAGGAGAAGGGGACGACACAGGATGAGATGGCTGGATGGCATCACTGACTCGATGGACATGAGTCTGAGTGAACTCCGGGAGTTGGTGATGGACAGGGAGGCCTGGCATGCTGCGATTCATGGC
>NW_011495025.1:3382087-3385255 GCF_000754665.1 Bison bison bison | reverse complement strand
ATGTGGCATGACTTGCTATGCAATGTTATTCCTCCCCTGTGTAACCATCACTTCTTTCTCCAAAACATTCAGAAATTTATTTTATCCCTTAATATACATATAAACTTTGTTAACTTTCTTGTGAAAGACTGTATTGGTCACAGTCCTGTCAGTAGACATCACACAGTAATTTGAACAGAAGTTGATATAAATAATTACTAATTGTGTTAGCAGATTCATGGTAATGTAGCATTAGTTCATATATAAAAGAATTCTAAAGAATGCAGAAATAGCAGATATATAGAACAGCCACTATTCCTAAAACTGAGATAAAGCAAACATAAGAGCTGACCCACCCCCAGACTGAGATAGAGACTATTGGGGAGAGCACAGCTATGGCTCACTGAATGATAGAAAAGTCTTGATACTGTTGCAGTGGTTGAATTAGGGGCTTCCCTGGTGACTCAGTTGGTAAAGAATTTGCCGGCAATGCCTGAGACCCAGGTTCAATTCCTGTGTTAGGAAGATTCCCCTGGAAAAGGAAATGGCAACCTACTCCAGTATTCTTGCCTGGAGAATTCCATGGACAGAGGAGCCTGATGGGCTACAGTCCATGGAATTGCAGAGTTGGACACGATTGAGTAACTAACACTTTCACTTCACAGGTAGAATTTACTGAAAGTCTGCCCTCTGGTACTTGTAGGAACTCTACCCTGTAGTACTGGGGAATGCTGTTCCCAGGAGTGTCCTGGTGGAGGCACTCTGCTACAAGACAGCCTGAGAAGGTTCCCCTGGGGACATTTCTGACCACTGAGTGCTACAAGCTGTCATAGACTGAGGGCCCAGGGCAGTGGGAAAGCCATGGAACTGGGGAATCTGGGATGCTTCTGAAACTGCCTGAACTCCAGGAGCCTGGCACTGGAGAAACTGCTTACATTTCAGAAGCCTCTGAAAGACCCCATCAGAATCAGCAAGAAAAATACCTTTCCCTGCAGTGTAGCATTAGCACCTTCTACTAACGAAGTTTAACATCATGCTAGCTGCCTAAGGCAGAGAAGGTAATGGCACCCCACTCCAGTACTCTTGCCTGGAAAATCCCATGTGCGGAGGAGCCTGGTAGGCTGCAGTCCTGGGGGTCGCTAAGAGTCGGACACGACTGAGCAACTTCACTTTCACTTTTCACTTTCATGCATTGGAGAAGGAAATGGCAACCCACTCCAGTGTTCTTGCCTGGAGAATCCCAGGGACGGGGGAGCCTGGTGGGCTGCCGTCTATAGGGTCGCACAGAGTCGGACATGACTGAAGTGACTCAGTAGCAACAGCTGCCTAAGGAAGAATTTTTAATGTCCCAACTCCGTTTTTGCACAACAAATGAAGTTTGATAAATTTGAACGTGAGACAATTGACAACTTGCACAAAATCCTATTCTGAACCAAAAATTGTCTTTGCTTTAAATGTAAAAGCCTTGCAGAATAATCCACAAAGAAATGTTGTTCTTTGGTACTCTTTATGTACCAAAGAACTGATCTTACTGCAGAGCAATTCATAGATAAGAAGGTTTAAAGCTCCCTTTAGGTTCTGGCAGATGTAGTTATTTGCCCCAAGACTTGCGATTTGAGAGAGACCCTAAGCTGCTTTCAAGATCAAATGCCTGTAGTTGTGGAGACATTCAGAATGGCCTTGGGCAGGAGCAAGAGATAATATAACTAGATAGTCTGAATCATACGCAGAATCAAAAACAATAGCAACAGGGCAAAAAACAACAAACAAAAATCTAAGATCCCTCTCCTGCCTCTGTTCATATCCTACCACTTGACTGCTTTTCTGTAAGGTTAACAAGGAATGAAAGCTTTTGCTTAGAATGGTTGATTTTCCTGTAATATGGTATGTCCCAGAGATGGTCATCTTCTTTTTAAATGTAACCTTTATATTCAAAAAATTGAAAATAGCAAAGCTTAGGGGCAAAATAAAAGGAACTCAATGAACCAAAGCAGTGCTTCTATAATTTGCTGTACTAATTAATAAGTGCAAGAAAATCAGAGAAGATGTAAGGTAAACAAAATCATAATTAAAAATCCAATTTAGCATTTAAGCTAAAAATGAATCATTTCTGATCAATAAGTTATTGATCCAATTCATAGGGCTACCTTGAGTTTTTTCTCTGTGCTTCTGTTTTAACCTTTATATCTGAAAAACCCATTTTTAGTTATAAGTCAATACCTATAAAGATCATACTTCATTAAATTTTTATGTATTAAAACGAAAACAACTGGGAAATGAGCATACTGGTTTAAAAAAACCGTTTGAAAGAACAAGCCTATATGTACTTTGGATAGTTCTGAGAAATAATGCATACTGCTTCTAATCTCTCACATTTTACTTTACATTCCACAAGCGTTAGTCTCTGCATTAGTATCAATATGACTTTTATGGTTGTTGAGATAAGACTAATTCAAATTGACTTAGGGAAAAAGCATTTGCTCTTGAAATCCAAAGAAAGGTATAATGAACCATGGCAAGAGGGGGTGAAGCCCACTTATACAACTAAGTAAACCCATCCATCTATGAGGCACTTTTTTTTAGCTCTCATAATCTGCACTATCTTTCAAAAAGAGAGCCCTGAAAAACACACAATATAGCTTCTGACCTCACTGAATTTAAAATATTTACTTTGGCTTAACAGATGCATAGTGAGGTCCTGAAATTTTCTTCACAAATCAAGGAGCTAGAGATACAAAAATAAGTAAGATATAAATTCCTATAGAAATAGTGGCTAATGTCCAGATACCGTGGTTAGGAAATACTTCATGAGTATGCTGGGCTTTAATTATGATGTAAAGAAAAGAAGATTAATTTTAGGCTAATAGTGTAAACTGATGTTCAGTTTCAAAAACATTGTTAAGAAAACTGGAGTAAGCAAGTTTGTCTGGAACACAAAGTCTGGATAAAGACAGTGATCTAGAAAGGTACATCTTCCATGCTGGAGATAGGAGATTCAGTTCAGTTCAGTTGCTCAGTTGTGTCCAACTTTGTGACCTCATGAATCGCAACATGCCAGGCCTCCCTGTCCATCACCAACTCCCGGAGTTCACTCCAGCTCACATCCATTGAGTCGGTGATGCCATCCAGCCATCTCATCCTCTGTCGTCCCCTTCTCCTCCTGCCCCCAATCTCTCCCAGCATCAGAGT
>NW_011495025.1:3381410-3381826 GCF_000754665.1 Bison bison bison | reverse complement strand
GGAAGAATTCAATCCAGGGCCAGAGACGAGGCTTGATCGCTCAGAGCTTTTGTGTAATAAAGTTTTATTAAAGTATAAAGGAGATAGAGAAAGCTTCTGACATAGGCATCAGAAGGGGGCAGAAAGAGTACCCCCCTGCTAGTCTTTAGCTGGATGTTATATAGTCACTAGCAGTCTGTTAATGAAAAAAAGGAATATTTTAAAATTCAGAATGGCACCAGGCCCCTCACCCATAAGATGCATTTTGGGATAAATGGTTTATCCTGGGCCATAAAATGATTAACTTGAATCTTGAAGAAGGGCAGACCACCATACAAATAGTTTCATTTACATAGATTAGGGGAACAATATCCATACTGGTTTGTCAAGTAGGTTCTGGGCCAAGAGGCGGAACCGACTTGGAGACAGAGTTTGGG
>NW_011495025.1:3375601-3381310 GCF_000754665.1 Bison bison bison | reverse complement strand
TGATGGGACCAGATGCCATGATCTTCGTTTTCTGAATATTGAGCTTTAAGCCAACTTTTTCACTCTCCTCTTTCACTTTCACCAAGAGGCTTTTTAGTTCCTCTTCACTTGACTAGATATACTCAAAATAGTTTTCTACTCAGATTCTAAAAGGGAAGATTTCAAGTGGTTGTAGCTTTGCTATCATAATCACAGATTATGTCTTCTAAGCAATCTTCTACTCTGCATAAGATCATTGTTTACATTGGTGTTCTAGGAAATGTGTGCTAAATCCTGCCAGAGAATTACAATATGTTTTCTTAAAAGTCTGTTACATAGTGGTTCAGCCTAAAACACAACTCAGTTCTCAAGTTCTCTTGGTTGACATCTGGCTCAGGATGCAGCTCGTTCTGTGGTTATGCTGTCTGTTCATAGGGTAGCATTGTCTCCCACACTCAGTTGTGCAGGTGAAGACAGACTTTATCCTGTTCACTGGCCAAAAAGGAACATTCAGGTTATTTAAAAATCATTGATGATGTTCATTATGGGGTTGTTCCTACTGTTTCCTGGATTACTACTTTTTCTTTTTTTCTTATGAGATCTCACAGCACCATTTGCCCTTTGCCACAGTTATAGCTCACTCTATCCTCAGTGAAAACAAAGAACACAGCATAGTTGGGGAAGTTCACTACTTACTGCAGAATCAATTTATGTTTTTAATTGTAAGTTTTGGAATAATTCTAGCTTCTGGCATGAATATAGAGCATAAAAAATGTAGAGTGTTTAGAACATAAATATTTTGTTTCCTATATTATTTATTCTAGCAAGAATTAAGGCCAAAGAGAAGTCTGGAAAATGTTTTGATATTAAATCTTAACAGACTGATTTCCACTATCAACATTTTTTACCATTTTAATGAGTTGCAGTCATTATTCATAGTGTTACAGTGACCTTTTTTATTTTTCTGCCAGCTTTCTAATCATATAGTATGTTCAAAAAATATATTTTTTCCCTTGAATATATATAATATTTATTAACTGATAAATATCTTTATGCATCACTATCAGTTAGATGTCTATTTACTGATTCTAGATCTTGAAATGAGAAACAGTTATCTCAGAACAGTTCATACAAAGGGAAAGACAATGTTTTTGAGTCAGGTAAAATTTAACATTTATTAGCTGTGGTATTTTAAATATATATATCTTTCTGCCTCATTGACTTTATGACATATGAATAATAAATTCATTTATTGTATATTTTTAGCAACCGATTAATAAATAAATTATGTTAAACAACACTGAATGCAAAGAAAACATAAAACACAATAACTACATTAAGACACTCATACTGCTACTTCTCAAATTATATGACCCATGAAAAATATTAATTGAGTATACAGTCAACTAAATTTGGTTATTTCTTCTCTGTTAGAATTAGCATTGGAAAAATAAAAATATGACTTCTTGCTGATTGACCTTGACAGTTTTAGTAGCTTTTTTGTTGTGTTTTGTTTGGATGAATTAATGCTGATTTCCAGTTTCTAATGCATTTGATGTACTTAGAAATGTTACTTCTACAATTAGTAGTTTGTAAGACTATTTTATAAGATAATTTAGTATATGGAAAAAAAATTTTAATTAAAACTATGTGTAAATTTTAAAACATTTAACTTATAGGTTCACTTAACATATAAGTTTTAAACTTCAAAAATGAATGTGGCAATTAGGATGAGTTTTGTGGAGAATAAAGTACATTAAGTTTATTCATTCTCTGGAGTAGCACATCATGTTCTATAACATAGTATAATCAGAAAAATAACCATAATCCCAGATATGAATGCAGTATGGTACAGAATTCTGGACTAGAAATAGTGTTACTATCTAACCTCATTTCTAACTATTAGTGTATTAGCATATAACCTTAGGTAATTTTATCTTTTTCCCCTCATTCTTATTTAAAAAATGAAAATTGATGGTATGTCTGTATGCTCCATAAGTCTGTTAAATACAGGGCTTCCCTCATGACACAATGCAGGAGACATTCAAGAGACCAAGTTTCGATCCCTGGGTCAGGAAGACTCCCTGGAGAAGGAAATGGTAACACACTCCAGTATTCTTGCCTGAGAAATCCTTTGGATAGAGGAACCTGGTGGCTGTAGTCCATGGGGATGCAAAAGACTCGGACATGACTTAGTAACTAAACAACAGAGTTGGACATGACTTAGTAACTAAACAACAACCCTTAAACAAAGCTGTCACATTGTGATTTGAGCAAAGCTGAAAGAGTCATCTTGAAGTGCTCTCACAAATGGTAAAAATAGATGCCTCCAATGGCAGAACATTCAAGGCTTGCTTGGTTTCCTGGATACAGATTCTAATGGTTATTTAGATAAAAATAAGACCATATGTTGGCTTCCCAGGTGGCTCAGTAGGTAGAGTCCACTTGCAATGCAGGAGACATTGGAGACATGGGTTTCATACCGGGGTTAGGAGGATCCCCTGGAGGAGGGCACGGCAACCCTCTCCAGCATTCCTACCTAGAAAATCCCACAGGCAGAGGAGCCTGGCGGGCTTCAGTCCATGGGGTTGCCAAGAGTCAGGTATGACTACAGCAATGAGCATGCACACAGGAGCTTGCCAGGCTCTATATACAAAGAAACCCTTCAACATCAGTGTGAGTATTTAAAAGTAAAGTGTTTTTAATTTGTGTTTTCTCCAAAGTGAAATTATTTACTTTAAAGAAGCTTAATACTTTGTATTTAGAAATACTATTATATATAATGTTCCAGTTGTTAATACATGAAATACGTATAAGTTGAAATGTCTTTTCCATTTCAAAGTCTGCAAAGGGAGATAATGCATAAAAATTAGAGTTCTTTGAGCACATGTATAGTCCCAGTAGCAAGAGAATGTAATCTTATTATCACTTTATAATTTATAAATATGTTGTTATGGCATTTTATTTGTGCAAATACTCTAGAGAATTGATTTATCTGTTACATTTTTGTAAGAGAAAATTCTGCCCTATATATTTGCTTATCATACTTACCTGCTATGGAAGGAAGGAAGGGAGAAAGAGAAGGAGGAAAAACTGTTAAGAACATGTCTTTATCAGATTGTTAATAAAAGGCATCTGCACACAAATCTTGAAAAATAGCTGAAAGATCAAAAGAAACTTCAGAGTGTGTTCATGGTTTCCATAAAGTTATAGGACCCACTTGATATTTGTGTCTTAAAAGAGAAAGGTAAGAATGCAAAGTGAAGGTCTAATTTTCCTACTTTAATATTTGAAGTGGCAGAAGTGACCAGTAACCAGAAAAAACTCATATAATATAGCACAAAGAATACTGGACCATTTCTAGTCCTATCCACGACACACCATTTTTGAACACTACAGAATTCACTTACAATTTAAAATTCTCATGCACAATTTCAGTCTCCTATAAAAAGGTATGAAAATGCAGTTTTAGTAATTTTAAAACAAATTTCACATCATGAATAAAATAGTAGATTCAATACAGTGCAAATTTTTAAAATGTATATTGACTGCCTATATTTTTGTCCTTCTTTGTGGCCGGAAAGGTCTCTGTCCTCTAATACAACTTTATCAACCATGAAACAGAAGTTTCAGGGATTTCTGTTTAACGTAAATAATCAGAATTTGTATTTATTGTTATTCCTTGAGATACTTCTTTATATGATTGTTTTCATTCTATTTAAAAAAATAATAGGGTATTTTTCATAAAACATAAGCTTCAATTTTATTTTTCTCGATGACATGGTTCATATAACTATTCTTTGCAGCAATTCTCAAATCATTTTTATTTGCCATATTGTGTGGCATATTTAATCTAAAATTCAACAATAGAGTGAGTTAGGGTACCAATTGTAAACTTCTATTCAATATGCTACCTTTTAAAGTATCTGTACATAAATTACTATCATATTAGAAAGTAAACTGAAATAACACTAGATCTTTGCCCTTATTGAAATGAATGTGTATTTTTAACAGATTGTGTTTCATATATGTAGTTTAGTCCTCAGACAGGTAAAGGGTTCACTAAGGTAGTATATTTTTAAATGTTATATATTTGTAATCGGACAACATTGAATTTGAATAATAAATGCTACAATAGATTAGAGGCAGGAAAATGTGAAATTTTGCATCAAAATTTAAAATCTTATATTTTAAAGAGTACTATCAAAAAAGTGAAAAGACAACCCACAAAAGGAGGATGAATACTTAACACAAATCACACATCTGACAAGGGACTTGTATCTGGAATATATAAAGAACTCTTACATTTCAATGATAAAAGATAACTCAAGTTTATAATGGATGAAGGAATTAAATATGTTTCTCAAAAATGCATATACAAAAGGCCAAAAAGCATATGAAAACAGTGTTCAAAATCACTAGATATTGGGGAAATGAAAATAAGACCACAGTTAGATAAAGCTTGCTACCCACTAGAATGCTATAATAAAAAATGGACAATAACAAATATTGACAAGGATGTAGAGAAATTAAAATCCTCATACATTTCTGGTGGGAATATAAAATGGTACAAATTGTTTAGAAACAAGCAGTTTCTCACAGTTAAGTATACATTTACATGTGAGCCAACAATCTACTTTATATGCAAAATAATTGAAAATACGTATGTATCAAAAACCTGTGTATGATGTTCATTGCAGCATAATCCATAATAACCAAAAGTGAAAATAACTCAAGTGTCTATCAAATGAATAGATAAACAAATGAAGTATATCCATATAGTAGAATGTTGCTCAGCCATAAAAATGTTATGAAGTACTGATGCATTCTTTGTCATGGAGGAAACATGGAAACAGCTAAGTGAAAGAAGACAGGCACAAAAGGTCGTATATCATGTTGTTCCATTTATATGAAATAATCTAGAATAGGAAATATGTACAGACAGAAGTTAATTAGTTCCCAAAAGGTGCAGGATCGGGGTATAATAGCTAATGGGTATGGAGTGTTTCTTCAGAGCAAAGAAAAGGTTCTGGAGTTACATAACTCCAGATGATGATGTTTGTATAACTGATAATAAAACCCTCTGAATTACACACCTGTGATGGTGGTTTAGTTATGTCCAACTCTTGCAACTCAGTGAACTGTAGCCCACCAGGCTCCTCTATCCATGGGATTCTCCAGTCAAGTCTCCGACATACATCACAGCAGGATCCTCTATGACCCACCTCCCAGAATATTGGAAATAAAAGCAAAAATAAACAAATCGGGCCTAATTAAACTTAAAAGCTTCTGCACAACAAAGGAAACTATTAGCAAGGTGAAAAGGCAGCCTTCAGAATGGGAGAAAATAATAGCAAATGAAGCAACTGATAAACAACTAACCTCAAAAATATACAAGCAACTCCTACACCTCAATTCCAGAAAAATAAATGACCCAATCAAAAAATGGGCCAAAGAACTAAATAGACATTTCTCCAAAGAAGACATACAGATAGCTAACAAACACATGAAAAGATGCTCAGCATCACTCATTATCAGAGAAATGCAAATCAAAACCACTCTGAGGTACCATTTCACGCCAGTCAGAATGGCTGCAATCCAAAAGTCTACAAGCAATAAATGCTGGAGAGGGTGTGGAGAAAAGGGAACCCTCTTACACTGTTGGTGGGAATGCAAACTAGTACAGCCACTATGGCTAACAGTGTGGAGATTCCTTAAAAAACTGGAAAT
>NW_011495025.1:3336512-3375501 GCF_000754665.1 Bison bison bison | reverse complement strand
AGCAATAAATGCTGGAGAGGGTGTGGAGAAAAGGGAACCCTCTTACACTGTTGGTGGGAATGCAAACTAGTACAGCCACTATGGAGAACAGTGTGGAGATTCCTTAAAAAACTGGAAATAGAACTGCCTTATGACCCAGCAATCCCACTGCAGGGGCATACACACTGAGGAAACCAGCAGGGAAAGAGACACATGTACCCCAATGTTCATTGCAGCACTGTTTATAATAGCCAGGACATGGAAGCAACCTAGATGCCCATCAGCAGATGAATGGATAAGAAAGCAGTGGTACATATACACAATGGAGTATTACTCAGCCATTAAAAAGAATACATTTGAATGAGTTCTAATGAGGTGGATGAAACTGGAGCCTATTATACAGAGTGAAGTAAGCCAGAAAGAAAAACACCAATACAGTATACTAACACATATATGGAATTTAGAAAGATGGTAACAATAACCCTATGTACGAGACAGCAAAAGAGACACTGATGTATAGATCAGTCTTATAGACTCTGTGGGAGAAGGAGAGGGTGGGGAGATTTGGGAGAATGGCATTGAAACATGTATAATATCATGTATGAAATGAGTTGCCAGTCCATGTTCGATGCACGATACTGGATGCTTGGGGCTAGTGCAGTGGGATGACCCAGAGGGAGGGTATGGGGAGGGAGGAGGGCTCAGGATGGGGAACACATGTATACCTGTGGTGGATTCATTTTGATATTTGGCAAAACTAATACAATATTGTAAAGTTTAAAAATAAAATAAATTAAAAAAAAAAAAAAGAATACTGGGTTGGGTTGCCATTTCCTTCTCCAGGGGATCTTCCCGACCCAGGAATCGAACCCGGGTTGAATTTTATGGTACATGAATCATAAGTTAAACAATTACAAAATAAGAATAACACATAAGTATTTTTTGAATTGGAATATGTGTCATTCAGGAAACAAATAGGACACAAATTTCAAAAATAGTTCATGGGGATAAAATTTTAGAAGAAATGAGGCTAGACTTTTCAAAAGCAGAAAAATGCAAGTATTTTGAGATTTCAGATGTATTATTGAATGCAGAGTTGTCTACTAATGATATATGAGAAATCTGAACTCAGAAATCCAAATGCATGGAGGGATGTAATGTGTTTTGAAATTAGTTCCTGAGGGGTTTGTAACTTACAGTTTTAATGAATAGATTTCAAAAGCCATAACACAGTATTATCATGTTGAATGATTAATGTTCTAGTGTTATGACATGCAGCTATAGAACTATGCTTATTCTAAAACTGAGAAGTTACATTTTGCAGTAAAGTCTTATAAGTATACACTTAAGATGCTTTGAAGTTGTCATATTTTAAAGACACTATTGTAGTGAAATAGATTGTTTAGTACTTACTTTTAATGAATCAGTATCTTTTGTTTGAAGCCAGAATCTATAAAAAAAAAATTAACCATTTAATTAATCAAGTGACAGTGAGAAACAAACAACAGAATATTTTCAGAGGTATCACGATTGATCGACTTTCCATTTCTGGTAATAATTATTTTAATTTGAATAGTTTGAATTTCTAGTGCACCTTGTGAATACCATGTCTTATTTGACCCTCAGAAAAATCTGTGGTGTAGGGTACTTAGTTATCATTCCTCAATTTTTACCAGTGAGGAAACAGAGTAAAATTATAATAAGTCATCCTATACAATATTGCATTTAAAGCCATGGTGAAAACCACAGAACTCTTAATACAGCACTCCATTCCATTTTCTTCTCCTGTAACAATAGTGTTAATTGAGCAGTGGTGTTGGTAGGATGTGAGAAGAATGGATGACGGATTAATAATGAAGAATAATGACTTGATAAAGAATAGATTGGGAGCAGATAGTCCAGACTCAAGTAAAAAATTAAATTACTGAACAATTATTAGATGTATTTCTGAGCACATTGCCTTATTTTTGTGAGTTAGAATTCAGCTATTAAGGGAGACTAAAGAAGTTCTTGCCATAAAAATACATGCTATTGATGAGACTCTGTTACCATCTGTACTTAGAGTGTCTGGGCTGGTGCTGCACCCTCAAGACTAATAAATAATTATGTAAGTTAGAAGCAACATACCATATGGTTCCTCTTCTCAAAGGACAGTCAGTTACTGTCCAGTGAAGCGTTTTAGTCAAGCATTTTGGCTATTCCCCAAGTAAATCGAACTCATTTCTTCTTGGGAATGACAATTGATTTAATGGTAGCCCCGATTTTTGATGCTCCTTTTCATACCTTATGGGGATTGTAAATCTAATTCTACCTTTTGAGACAACAGAATGTCACAATACAATACTCTTAGCTAGTTCTACCAAGCGTGAAACATCCCTTCCTATCTTAAGACCATGTGGTGGCACTTATGCATTACTCCAAGTATCAAGGCCTTCTCCAATCTGATCCTACCTTCACAGTAGAAATCAGACATCACATGAGGACAGGAAAGCTATTCTTTCATGACTAAAGTTGCAGGATAGATATGAGCCCCGACTCTGTGTTATGTAGCTGGGCTCCAAGAAAATAAAATTAGTAGTCAGCATATGAATGTTCTCAGTAGACTGGTCTGGTTTGTAATGGAGGCCACTCTTTGCCACATCACAATCTTGTCTTTCCATTTTATCATAAACTGTAAATTTAGAAGATAGAACCTTGATATCATACTTTACAACCCTTGTTACTAGAGTATAATATTTTTGGTTTTTTAGGGATTACCTGGAAGTAAAACTTCTGTATTTAATTTACCTTAGAAATGATTTTATTAACATTTTATTCTTGTGAAGTACAGATACTGAGTTCCTGAAATGTTTAAACATCTATAATTGACAGAAATTTTTGTCCAATATATTCTTTATGAACTTATGTAAAATGGATATTTTATTAACATAGTAATTATAATACAGACAAGTCAGTTATGGTAGAGATAGGTTTGAATGTGTCTTGTTACTCAAAAGCCAAATGCCTTTGATTGTGATTAAAAATAGATAATAAAAAAAATAATATCAAAAACTCTCTTCAGAATTCCCTTTGATGTTATTTCAATTTGACATAGTTTTATTTAGTTAGAGCTGAGTGGGGCTTCCGCAGTGGCTCAGTGGTAAAGAATCTACCTACAGGGCAGGAGAAGTGGGTTCATCCCTGGGTTGGGAAGATCCCCTGGAGAAGGAAATGGCAACCCACTACAGTATTTTTGCAGGCAAAATCTTATGGACAGAGGAGCCTGCCGGGCTAAGGTCCATGAGGTCACAAAGAGTTAGATATAACTGAAGCGACTGAGCACTGAGCACCTCTGGAGCAGTGAAAAGGTAGTTTGACCTCTAGTTGAACATTAATTCATGCCTTGCAGCCATGAAATTAAAAGACGCTTACTCCTTGGAAGAAAAGTTATGACCAACCTAGACAGCATATTGAAAAGCAGAGACATTACTTTGCCAACAAAGGTCCGTCTAGTCAAGGCTATGGTTTTTCCAGTGGTCATGTATGGATGTGAGAGTTGGACTGTGAAGAAAGCTGAGCACCAAAGAATTGATGCTTTTGAACTGTGGTGTTGGAGAAGACTCTTGAGAGTCCCTTGGACTGCAAGGAGGTCCAATCAGTCCATCCTAAAGGAGAGCAGTCCTGGGTGTTCATTGGAAGGACTGATGCTAAAGCTGAAACTCCAGTACTTTGGCCACCTCATGTGAAAAGTTGACTCATTGGAAAAGACCCTGATGCTGGGAGGGATTGGGGGCAGGAGGAGAAGGGGACGACAGGATGAGATGGCTGGATGGCATCACCGACTCGATGGACATGAGTCTGAGTGAACTTTGGGAGTTGGTAATGGACAGGGAGGTCTGGCGTGCTGAGATTCATGGGGTCGCAAAGAGTCGGACATGACTGAGAGACTGAACTGAACTGAATTACAATTTAGGAAGTAATGTGAGTATAACAGCTGGAAGAACATCATACATCTAAGGAGATTTTATAGTTATACCTTCATACTCTGTGTCTGATGTCTTTGCCAACAATTTGCTGACAGTGTCTGTTCAGGCATCAAGTAGAAGCATGATACATCAGTAGTGTGTGCATGCTCAGTCCCTCAGTCGTCTGACTCTTGTGACCCCACAGACTATAGCCCACCAACTCTTCTGTTGATGGGATTTTCTCAGCAAGAATACTGCAATGAGTTGCCATTTCCTCCTCCACGATATCGTCCTGACCCAGGGATCCAACGTCTCCAGCATTGACAGCCACCTGAGAATCCCACATCAATAGCAGATTGATTCAAATTCTCTCTCCTAGCTTTGTACGCACCTTTGAAAAAAATTCTTTTGCCTCTCTACCCAGCTCTCTAAGTCATTTGAGTATGAAAGACACTAAGTCACACATTTAGTGAAACTTCTGTGCATGGTAAATTGTTTCAGGCATGTCCAACTCTTTGCGATGCTATGGAGTGTAGCCCACACAGCTCCTCTGTCTATGGGGATTCCCCAGGCAAGAAAACTACAGTGAATTGCCATTTTCCTCAGGAAACTTCTGGGGGACAGTTAAAAAGTATCAGTGCAGCTTTATCTTACTGTATGTCCTCATCTTCCCTCCAAACACACACTACCTTCTTACTTTCCCATTCTTTCTCCTTTAGCCTACCCTTGCCTCTTATTGTCAGTGGCTACTGATAACTAATTTTATAAAACTATGGGTAATTGGAAATCATTTACCAATGTGATTAATTAGCTTTGAGAAAATATTTGAGCATGTTATAAATAAGTTAGTAGTTGAAGCAAGGAAGCAAATTACAAAGACAAAATACAATCTTAGTTTACAAAAGGTCTTTCTGAAATAGAGTATCTCCATATGAAAGAAAAGTAACGTAAGAGTGGTGAGATGATTTGCACAAGCTTTAGGCAAGCTTTCAGCAACATTTGCACCCACAATTTGACATCATGTTATTGATCCCGTCTACCACCTTTTCAAATATCTTATTTTTCTTAAGGTAACTTATAAAATGAATACTTGTTGCCTAAAAAGTTGAATCTATTATGTAAGAAGCATTCTTATGTCAGACATGATTAGCGCTATGTGGAAAAGCTTTATGCAATTTCTTAGGATGCCATGAATTTCATTTTCACTTCTCATTTTTTCTCATTTGAACCATTCATTTAGCTGGGGTTATCCCATTTACACACCATTCCACTTCCACTGAATTGTATTCAGATGTTTTACTTCATCAGAAATACATATGATGGCTTATTATTGTGAATATGTGAAAGACTTAGCAGGCAATTTGTAACCAAACCTAAGAATACCAACTGCATGCAACAACCCCACAATAAGGAACAGAGAAAATGAATTAAGTGTACAGATAATCGTCTTTGAAATGTGCATAAATACTTGTTCTTTTAATACATTTATTAACTGTGCATTTTCTTATAACCTGTAGAAATACAAAACATTTGTATTCCAAATGCTCAATGAAAATTAATTTTCTTAATTTTGAAAACTAAAGTCTGTAAGTTTTTACTTATATTTCATATTTTGTCCTGTATCATGTTTAATTGCCTCAGTTTTTTAATTTTTATATTTAAACAGACCTAATTTTCAGATGTCTTTATTAACTAATTTATTTATTGTATTCTACAACCTTTTCTAAACTCAAGGGGGCATTATTAACTGGATTAAAACCAAAGTACCTAATGATGATGAAATAATTATTGGTTTTTATTGGAAAGCAATGTGTGTTTTTCTCCTCTTTGACGTCTTGATTGTTTCCCCCCTTCTTGGTTATTTATTTTAAATATAGCAGTGTGTACATGTCAATCCCAAACTCCCTAACTGTCCCTTTTCCCCAGGTAACCATAAGTTCTCTGAGTCTATTTCTCTTTTGTAAATAAGTTTATTTGTATTACCTTATTTTAGATTCTGCATATAAGTGATATCATACAATATTTCTTTTTCTTGTCTGACTTTGGGTTTTACTGAGCAAATAGAGACATGAAACTTAGCATGATGAATTAATAGCAAAGAATAGAGCATTAGACTTAGGCAAATTTGTATGTTGAGATTTTCATGTCAATGTAAGAGGGATGGTGGGTGAAGGTACTTAACTGAGTAGGTCACTTCATTTGGAAATGGCTGAAACTTTTACTGTGTGTGTGTGCATGCACACACGTGTATGTGTATACTTTGAAATAGACACGGGAATACTGAGAATCGTCTGTAAGGAAAATAATTTACTACTTTACGTGCTAATTTCTGTGGTTTCATGTTGTATTAGTGGATGAAAAGTTTGATCAGTGTGAACCTGTTTCTATAAAACATTAAGGGGTTATTGCAGCCTTCCTTTGGTCTGTCTCTGCTGTAATTCAATAACTAATTTTATGGTTGTATAGTTACACTAATCATTGTACTATGTATTACTTTTATTCTTTTTAATTATTTAACTAAATGGCACACCTCTGAGGTAGAATATGTATTTATGCTTTTGTTTTTCCCACAAGGCTAAAATGAATCCTCTGTGCATCATATACATTCAATAATTTCATCTCAATCAAGCTCTTGATTATAAACTTCTTCGTAACTAGATTCTTGATGTAGTTCTATGTAATACAGTCAGTAAAATCTAAAGTTTTGACAAACACTAAAAACAAGATATCTATTATTAGATATTTGTTGTGATCTCCAAATTTTCTAACTAGGACTCAAATTTCCTTAAAAGCTCTTTCAATTGGTGTTTCTGATTTTCACTTTTGGTATTTAATTTTCTTAAAATACCAAACCAAAACCTTTAAAATGATGTTTACCTTTAAAATCCCATGCAGCTCTCTAATGGCAAAAAACTAACATTCTGATGATCAGATCATTAGCTTTTAATTTTACTATATTTTGCATGATTTATTATTCCCTTTGACCAATATTCATGTTGAATGTGCACAGATAATATTAGGTGTTAAGTAAAATGAACATTACCTACCAAACTGTAGACATAGTACATTTTGGGAAAAGAAAACAATAGCAATGAAACTGTTAGAGCAAACATTTGGCATCAAATACCAAATGTTAAGTGAAAAATTAGAGTGCCTTGACCTTCTTATACTGGATCTATTATTCTTTCTGACCTTAATAGTGACAGAGGGCACTCACACTCTCAGTGGATGGTTGCCATATTTCAGATCTATCGAGATGCATTATTTAATAATTGGCTTTAATTTTATTTTCAAAAATGTAAGAAAACAATTACATATAGTGCTAGGCTACTAAATGTAATAATTTAGTTTTCAACCTTTAATTTGTTTTCAGGGTTTAAGAGAATGTTGGTATAGTGAAAAGTGAATGATTGCTTCACGTTTGGCTTTCCTTCTATCTTCAACTTAAAAGTTAACTATGTACCTAGTCAGAGGTATTGAATAATGTTTCTTTCCCCCTAAAGTTGCTGTAAAAGCATTTTTTCCTCTTACGCTTCCACTTATCTCTAAACACAGCTTTAAGTAGTATTTTTAAAGTTACAGAAATATTTTCTTATGATATTACATAAATCCTTTATCTACAAACACAAATCATTCAAGGGTTTGCATTTGAAGTTTTTTAAATAAGCATATAAAGCTAGTGGCTATGTAGCAAAGCTCTAAATTTATTTTAAATGTTCCCTTTTTTTCCTTGTATATTTTGTGTCTCTCAACCCTAGAAGATTTTCTTTCTGTTAAGAAGTCTTGGCATGGGGTTTCTATTTTGGTTTTAGCCTCGTATATTGAGGCATTTGGCTAGGTCATCAAATGATCTAGATCTTACCAGCTGCACTCTTCCCCACCCCTAGATAACCTGAGAAATTCACTTAACTTTTTAAAGTACTTCCTAATATTGTTACTTAAAAATGCCATAAAAATCAACAAATGCTCAAAGGTGACTTTAGTTTCATTGGTTGATATTCTTTAAAGGAAATACCTGTTTCTTGGGGTTTTTTTCCCCTTTGCTTAAATATCTTATTTAGGCATTTAGAAAATCTTGTGTGTCTTTCCCCACCAAAAGCTATATGTGTATGTGTGTGTATGTGTTCTGTATGTTTTTTTTTTCCCCTGAGATCTTGCGCTCTCAGATGATCTATGCCTTTGAGCTGCGTGTGTCAGCTGAGCCACTTTTGAACAACTGTGTTGTAAGACTGTTGAACAAAAGGAGATTTGATAAATTAATATCCTTTTGTCTTGGTCATTATTAAATGCTTTCACTTTCATACAAAGAGAAACTTGATAAACAGAATGGAACCTCATGGTTAATGACATTTCCAAATTCCAGAATGTCTGTAATTAATGGAGGAACTTCATTGTAAATAATGTGGATAAAACAAAGAACCTCTTTTCTGACATGTGCGAATGAATTACTTCACATCGCATCTGTATTTAGAGAATGATGCAGAAGTTTATTCACTTATCCTCTGATATACATTTTGGGATAAATGATGATGTTCTTTTAAAATCTGAAGTCCAAATGGTTTAAAATAAAATAAAATATGTGACATTTTATAGGCATTTTGTAACACATCTTGCGTGTCACTGTAGTGAAGTTACATACAATATCAATTATCCCCTAAGGTATTATGTAGTTGTAGATCATAAACTTTTTGCTTAAATTAAACATCACAGCTGGTTGCTTTAATTTGATGCATTATACCACAAATGTTTCAACAGCTTGACTAAAATGAGCCATACTGCAGATTCAAAAGAAGAGCGAAGGTCAATGCACATGAAGCCTAGTCATTTGCAAATTTTCTTTGGGCATATTAAAAAGGCATCCTGCAGAATATAGTTTAATGGAATGTAACCAAACAAAATGAAAGAAAATGGAGTAGACTATTTCAATTGTGTTTCATTTACAAAAAGCATTACTATAAATTCTTAATCTCATGACAGTGTTTACAATAGCACATCTGAAAAATCATGAATATTGTGCTTTGAGAGAGTTGTTTACTTCTTCCATTATGACATCCTTGCCAGATTCTTTTCAAACTTAAAACATCGTTTAGCTTCAAAGGGAAGCCAGTTAGGAGAAAAGAAAGACTAAAACTGTTGTCCTTATTCTCACCTTCTACCAAAAAGCTTCCAATCCCCCAACCCCACCCCTATCCCGGCTCAATTAAAAGACCAGGAAAGCTGTATCTTCACTCGTTCTACCGGTACTCGAAAAGCCTTTCACTAAGAGAATTGATACAATATTAATACTACTAAGTTTATCATTCATTACAACAAAAACCCAACTTCAAAACTGTTGTAACTCCAAGGGTGTTCTTCTAGCTTATAGCAGTTAGCCCTAAGAATTATTGTCAAAATAGGCAATTAATAAGCTAAACTAAGTCCATCACTTAAGATCAGAAAATAAAATCTCCCAAACTTTGTGTTGACAACAAAACACACATGAAAGAATGTGTGCAGTAGATTAATACTATGATATTTCTTGATATTAAAAAATATAAACGTTGCTTTCCTATTAGTCATAAAATTGTAGAATTTTAAAGCTGAATGAGAACCAAGAGGTACCTAAGAATTTGTTCTCAGCATCATCTATTCATCTCTAGGTTTAGAAATGTTAGTAGTCTCTAATGTGTAACTCCCTTAGGGTGACATTTGGAACTTAGTGCAATCTCATCCATGTATCACTAAACTGTACTTACTTATACACTCTGATCTAACCTCTGTGTGTGTTTATGTATGTGTGTATGTTTTCTTAGCTGATATTTTAAATACTTTCCTTCCTTTCAGCACATTTTCATTATTATCTCTTCTTAGAGTTAGACACAACTGAAGCAACTTAGCAGCAGCAGCAGAGTTATCCTAAATTCCATCAAAACAAACTCTTCCTTTGTTGGTGTATCCACAGAAATTTATTTTTGAGTCTCACAAAATTCCTTTTATCTTGTATTAAAATTATTAATGCAAAAAATTAACAGCCAGAGTATAAGCTCCTTTGGTTCTGCTGCTGCTGCTGCTAAGTTGCTTCAGTCGTGTCCGACTCTGTACGACCCCATAGATGGCAGCCCACCAGGTTCCACCGTCCCTGGGATGCTACAGGCAAGAACACTGGAGTGGGTTGCCATTTCCTTCTCCAATGCATGAAAGTAAAAAGTGAAAGTGAAGTTGCTCAGTCGTGTCCAACTCTTAGCAACCCCAGGGACTGCGGCCTGCCAGGCTCCTCCATCCATGGGATTTTCCAGGCAAGAATACTGGAGTGGGTTGCCCTTGCCTTCTCATGTATCATTATTCTTTAACTTTCAGTTTCTCTGTGTACCTAATTAACATATATTGAGGTGAATTATATCATTCTAATCCAATAATTTATTTTTTATAATGGAGGAAGCTGAATTTTAAAGAGATTGTATTTTCTAAACAAAATAGATTAGTATTTCTATGATTAAAAACCCATTTCTGATTAATCATATATAGATGCTTCATGACATGTAGATGAAGACCTTTCTCTGTGTAAAGTTAATGATTTAATCAGAGATGGTGACTATTAATACAAGTTAGAAGTTGCTCAGTGCAGCCTTCATTGCCTTAAGTATATCAATACACGTTCTCTGCTTTTAATCTCTGATCTTTTCCCAATTCTTTTCTGGACTGGTATTTCTGAAGTTGATTTCAGCAGAAGCAGTAATCTGCCTTACCTCACCTCACCTCATGTCCCCTTGCCTGATACCTCAAAAACAGTGTAATCAGTATGACATTTATCACAGAGAAATCCAAGGCTGGTCATGGTTTCTAATTTTGCATTTACATTTCCTTCAGGGTGCTTCTGAGCCCCATACTAAGGGTCCTCTCGCGATATTACTCTTTCCTTGGTGGTGATGAGTATGTACTCCGAAAATGGATGTTCTGAGTTTGAATCTCAGCTGTGCCACTTTGTAGTTCTGTCACCTTGAATAAGATAGTAAAGCCATCTGTACCTCAGATTTCTAATGTGAGAATCAGAATAATACATAACAGTTGTGAGAATTTAGTAAATTAGTAAAAGTGAATCATTTAGATCAATGTTCTCCATTTTATTTGGCACTGGGGACAGGTTTCATGAAAGACAGTTTTTCCATGGTGAGGATGGGGAATGGTTTCAGTTTCACCCACGGCTCACTCTCTGCTGTGCGGCCCAGGTTCCTGACAGGCCACGGACTGGTGTGAGTCCGTGGCCCAGGAGCTGGGGATCTCTGATTTAGAGTTCCATATAGGTTTCACAGTATTGGCATTTTCTTAGAACTGAAATGGTCATTTCATTTCCTTCCAGACATAACCAAAATGATGCTTTCAAAAAAAAAATGAATTTTCTTCCATGTACCCTCAGTGGCATTGCCTCCATTGGTTTTCTTTTCTCTATAACACTTGTCCTGATAATACAGTGTGTTTGAGAATGTATCCTGTCACATAACTCTGCCTAAAATCCTTCACTGGCATAGCAAGACAAATTCCTAGGTGTGTAAGCATCACAGTTAGAGAGGGTTAAGATATTTTCTCATCTTTTCATTTTAACAAAGTCTTCATTGTTCAAATAGGATGATTAATGTGGGAACTTTAGGCAAATGTGATAGTTGAAGTTCTAGCACTGGTCAGGGGACTTCCAGATGAAAATATGTTGCCCAATGTTGAGATAAGGTCTGGTCTTAAGTATCCAAAAAAAAAATATACCAATAACACAGCTGAGGTCTCTGTGAACTGTTAGCCCATAAGGCTCTTGGCAAGAGATGTTGGTAAGAGACCTTGGTTTAAACAGCTATGATTTGTTTCTTGTAATCATCTTGCTTTAAGGAGTTCCAAGTTTATTCCATTTTATGTGGATACAAATCAGTCTTTGGGAATAAATAGTACAAACATAATGTAAAAGAAGTACTGGCATATATTCATAGGAAACAGGATACTTTAATGGTTGTGTTTTTATTTAAAATTTGACATTTTATAATCGTATACTTTTGTTGTTGTTGTTCAGTTGCTCAGTCGTGCCCAACTCTTTGCCACCCATGAACTGTAAGCACACCAAGCTTCCCTCTCCTTCACCATCTCCCGGAGCTTGCTCAAACTCATATCTATTGAGTCAATGATGCCATCCAGCCATCTTGTCCTCTGTGGTCCCCTTCTCCTCCTGCCTTCAGGGTCTTTTCTAACTAGTCGGCTCTTCGCATCAAGAGGCCAATGTATTGGAGCTTCAGCTTCAACATGAGGCCTTCCAATGAATATTCAGGGTTGATTTCCTCTATAATTGACTGATTTGATCTCCTTGCTGTCCAAGGGACTCTCAAGAGTCTTCTCCAACACCACAGTTCAAAAGCATCAATTCTTCAGTGCTCAGCCTTCTTTGTGGTCCAACTCTCACATCCATACATGACTACTGGAAAAACCATAGCCTTGACTAGACAGACTGTTGTTGGCAAAGTAGTGTCTCTGCTTTTTAATATGCTGTCTAGGTTGGTCATAGCTTTTCTTCCAGGGAGTAAGCATCTTTTAATTTCATGGCTACAGTCACCATCTGCAGTGATTTTGGAGCCCAAAAAATTAAAGTCAGCCACTGTTTCCACTGTTTCCCCATCTGTAATGTTTATAATTTCAATATAAAATCTAACTCATTTAAATATCAATCTCAATCTTATTTCTATAACATAGTGTTATCATCTTAAAATACTTCCAAAGTATGAATATACACATAAGTTAGGGACAGAAAGAATAAGAACATAAAACTGAACTAAAAAAAGTAACTTGTTTTTAATTTTGGAGAAAATAAAAAAACTCACAAATATTGTTCTTGGACACCAAAACCTATTTGTCCTTATAATATCCTCAATTAAATAAAAATGATACCTGAAGTGGGCTTCACCTGTATTTGTATACCCTTCTGTCTGCTGCTGCTGCTAAGTCACTTCAGTCGTGTCCCACTCTGTGCGACCCCATAGACAGCAGCCCACTAGGCTCCTCTGTCCCTGGGATTCTCCAGGCAAGAATACTGGAGTGGGTTGCCATTTCCTTCTCCAATGCATGAAAGTGAAACGTGAAAATGAAGTCGCTCAGTCGTGTCTGACTCCTATCGACCCCATGGACTGCAGCCCACCAGGCTCCTCCATCCATGGGATTTTCCAGGCAAGAGTACTGGAGTGGGGTGCCATTGCCTTCTCTGACCCTTCTGTCTAGTGAAGTGAAAGTTGCTCAATTGTATCTGACTCTTTGTGACCCCGTGGACCACCAGGCTCCTCTATCCGTGGAATCCTCCAGGCCAGAATACTGGAATGGGTAATTTTCCCCTTCTCCACAGGATCTTCCCAACCCAGGGATCAAACCCAGGCTCCAGCATTACAGGTGAATTCTTTACCATCTGAGCCACCAGGCATGGCCCTACTTCTGCCTATGCCACCCTCAAAATGAAACTCAACTACTGGGAAAATAGTAATCTAAGTGTACTTTATGGTAGTGTTTTTTTCAATTGAAAGTCCCAAATTCTATGCAATTGCTCTTGGTGTAGAAAATACATTTTTCATTAAACTCCTTGAAATATATGAATTTTAAAGAAATTCAGAAATTTAGCCAATAGTGTTATAATATGCTTGGATAATTTTAATATTTAGTGTTTTTTTTTCAAATATGAAGATTGCATTTATTACATAATATTGCCTAGACATTATTGTCTTTCACAGTTATTTACTTATTTTTTTCCTGTAACAGCCAGGAAAAATGTGAAAATATGCATAACTCCTAGTCATGATACGGAGTTAATGTCCTGGACATAAATTTATCAAAGAACATGGAGAGATCTATGTGCCTGTGTAACTTGCTCACACATAAACACACATACACAGAGCCATTCAGAAAATCACAGAAAAAGCATAAAAAGGTGACTGTCAAGATTGATATTTAGAAGAATGTTGAAATTCTATATACATTTAAGTTAGTCACTAAATATTTTATAATGGGCATATTTCCTGAATTTAAATAAATAAATTATTTATATAATGTTTGACCTTCCTGTATCACATAACTTGAGAATTAAATGAGCTAATGCATCAAATGCCTTAAAAAGTAGAAATTTAGAAGAAATTGAAAAGGTTTAATTGAGGAATTATTGTTGAAAGAGCCAATACTTTTGTAACTTGAGCGCTATCTAATCATTAAAGAATGAATACTTCTTATTTAAATCATTTATTCTATGCAATATAAAGCACTATTTCATTCTAAAATTCAAGCCTAATATTAATACTGAAAATAACAAAGATGGTCCTCCTCCAGAAAATAAATACAACAATTTGACTTAGGGATAGGATTATTAAGAAATAGTAACAAATAAATCCTAAACATGAACTTTGCAAAGGTAACACAAATTATATACAGTGTTTATTAAGTGCTTACATAATCTCACTTCTAATTTATGAAAATGCCACTTCTGAAGAGCCAGAAACAAAAGCAAGGCGTTGTGAGGAAAAGCATGCCCTTTGCACTCAAACTTCAGTTGTTTTTCTTGTCCAGTCGCTAAGTTGTATCCGAATCTCTGCAATCCCCATTGGCTGCAGCATGCCAGGCTCCTCTGTCTTCCACGATGTCCTGGAGTCTCAGATTCATGTCAGTCGAATCAGTGGTGCTATCTAACCATCTCATTCTCTCCCCCACCTTCTACTTTTGCTTTAAACCTTTCCCAGAATCAAGGTTTTTTCCAGTGAGTCGGCTGTTTGTATCAGGTGTCCAAAGTATTGGAGCTTCAGCTTCAGCACCAGTCTTTCTAGTGAATATTTAGGACTAATTTCCTTTAAGATTGACTGGTTTGATCTCCTTGCAGTCCAAGGGACTCTCCAGAGACCCATGCCCCCTGCACTGTGAGTGTGGAGGCTTAGCCACTGGACCACCAGGGAAATTCCCATCAGTACAGTTCTTGACAAGAGTAAGTTGTTGGAGACAACTATAAATTGTTTCCATATGTCAGTAGAGATATTATCAATGATAACAAACCTTTTGTGTTAGAAAACCCCATAAAACTTTATTTCCAAAGTAAACATGGTCACTAAAGACAGTACATTTTGTAAAATTCAATTCAGTGTTTTCTAATACTGATTTAGGCCTCTACAGTATAGCAGGAATAGTGTACTTGGGTTGCATAAAGAGTTATAAGATGGGAGAAAAACAAGAACTCTGTCTACACTAAGAACAAAGTGTCCCTGAAGGATAAGTAAAAGACAAGTGAAGACAGTCTCAGGGTTTTTTCAGGCAGAATGAATTGCAAGTCTGCGTTGTTCTAAAATAGCCAGATATACATGGGGAACTAAAAATAAGTCAGTGTTAATGGAAAGAAGTATGAGGTGGAGAGTGGCAGAGATGAAGCTGGGAAAAAGGCAGGTGCCATTTAGCAGAGAGCCTTCTGTCATCCTGTCAGGGTGAAGTGCTCTAACTTCATGCTATCTAAACTATTTGAAGCCATTTCCCTTTTCAGGTGGCTTGTATCTGAAAGCTATAGGGTGAAATTAAACATATAAAGAGATTGAAATAATGCAGAAAGTTGGCAAGAGACTTAATAGGACAACTGGAGAGTAAGAGATGCATTTAAAAATTGTTTGAGTTAAAATCCTCAGAGATTGATGACTAGTTATAGGGGAATATAAGGTGACCTCTAATATACAAAGTGTCTGGGTGACATGTTAAGCCATTTTTGATACTCAAAAATGAGGAGGCAGAGACAGTAAGAGGATGGCCAAGTAGCTATATCAAAATGCAGATAACTGCAGCCCAGGGAAGAGGTCAGGCTATGGACTTGAAATTTGTAAACACACAGGGTACTGAAGTCATGTGAAGAACAAGAAAATGGATTTTTAATTTGCACGGTGTATTGTTTGGCATGTAGTAAGTACTCCAGAGTTATTTATTGCAAATTAAAGCAAGATGCAATGACTCAAGAAAAAGTGAAATAATAGCATATTTAAGTGCAAGAAGTACCCATGTTTGTGAGAGGCATAAAATATGATACAATTCATATATATCTTATTTGTGGTCATATACACATATATGAAAATTATACAAGACTCCTGGGGGAGTAAACATTAAATTACATTAGTCATTAACTTTAGGTAGAGAGGGAAGTAGTGTTGTTGCTGTTTAGTTGGTAAGTCATGTCCAACTCTTTTGTGACCCCATGGACTGTAGCCCACCAGGCTCCTCTGTCTATTGGATCATCCAGGCAAGAATAGTAGAGTCGATTGCCACTGCCTTCTCCAGGGGATCTTCCTGACCCAGGGCTAGAACCCACGTTTCCTGCATTAGCAGATGGATTATTTACCACAGAACCAACTGAAAAGCCCCTATTTCTATTTAAAAAAACAAAACAAACAAACAAAAAAAGAAAAACTAAAACAGAAAAACTCACTAAAATCTGACAAAGCTGCTTAGTGAGTTTATAAGAATATGCTATTGGAAAATTTATGCATGAAGTGTCTAAGAGACCTCCAAGTAGTTATATCCAAGTGCAGATAGATCCAGCTAACTGCAGCCAGGGAAGAGGTCAGCATGAGGTCAGTTATTTTCTGATTTTTTTTTTTTTTCACTAAAGAACAACTGGAAAATGTGGAAAGATTTAAGTGTGAACTACTATTTGTAATACCTGAACTTGAAGGTAAAAAGTTGAACAGGGAGTGAGGGTGGACTTAAGACCAGGAGGGTTTTTTCTTAAAGATAAACAATTTCAGCATTTTATATATTACAGAAAAGGGCAGATAGAGGGCAGTTTTTGAAATATACTTTGAGATATAGATGATAGCTCAATAATATAGTTGTGAAATAAATGAGAAAATCCATGTTTCCTCTATACATCATCCTGTATGCTTGTCCTTCAAATTCCATTAAAATAGAGCTAGGATTTTTATGTTTTTAATGTATGCCTTAGCATAAAAGCATAAACTCATTTTGTCTAGTTCTGCATTATAATAAAGAACTAAGGGGATAATATACTTCTTAGATGACATCATTTGAGAAATTACAGTAAGACAGTCACATCTTTTTCTCGGAGGAAATTGGTGACCATGAAACTTTCACAAATTGCAGTGCATTTGTGCTTTAAAGCATTATCACATGGTTGCAGTAATCTCACTAATACAGTATTATTACAAAACAAACTGGGAAGATAGCACCTGCTGAAAGAAATGAGAAGGAAGATGTGTTAGACAGCATATAATTTTGTATTTCTGAACATTGAGGACTGTTGAAAAGATAATATAATTGAAGTTATAGAAATATCACAGGATGGTAAAGGATAACTTATGCATAATTAATGTTATTTATAGAATTTCTCAATGACTTTAAGAATTTATATTTTAGGTAAAATTTTGCCTTTGCCCTGTATAAAGCACCTATTGTGATTCTGTGAGTCAGAAATTCTTTTAGGATTTTGGGCAGTTTAGTTGGAAGTACATTGTATTTTTGCCAAATTTATCTCACATTTGTTGGGTTTTGTTTTTGTTTTATTTCTTAGAGAATATTAAATATCTTCCTGGGAAGCAAGGGTACTATTTAGTGTGTTGGAACAATAATGGAGTTAACAAAGAGATGACTATGGTAGGAGATGGTACTGAGTAAATTTGTTCAGTGGTAAAAAATGGCGTTACTACCACCTCCTGAGTGACCAAAAGTCTCTTAATGAATGCCAAATTTATTGAATGCATAAATCACATTATCAAGTCTCAGGGTAAATGAGAGAGAATTCAGCCAGTCTTACTATTAATCCCACGACCACAGGTCCTTTGTTTGTATTCTTTTCATCATTAATGTCTCTCCCTGATCCTCTACTCATTTTCTGTTTCTCAGTCCTCTCACTGATACCTGCATATTTTGGTATTAGCTCATCATCCTGAGCAAGCTGCCTTGAACTCCATGACTCCCAACAACTGCTCTCCATTGCTCTTTTCCAGTAACCTCCAACCTTCTGTTGGCTGAGGTCTCATATGTGAGTTGGATTGTCTTCCTAGTCAATCAGTCTTCAATGTGCTGGTTGTTGTTACAATAGCACTGAAATTCAAATTCCAAGGGTATGTGTTCTCTTCACCTTTTCAGAATATAAACTTGCAGATGTAGGCTCCTTTTAATTCCATCTCCTCCCACATTGTCTCTTTTAATTCCATCTTTCAAGAATGTGTTTTCCAATTCAGCTTCAGTCTGACCTGTCCTGGAAGAAACCATTCTCATGTTCTCAAATAGTCTAAGGGAGCTGCTTCTCCCCGACAAATGCCTGTCTGTCAGTTTTAGTGAAGAATTATAAACATTGTGGGGGGGGGGAATTTTATTTGTCAGACTTATGTATATTTATGAAATGATAAAGACAGTTGCATATTGATGTTAATTTGTAATATCTTAATCTCTATAATGTTTGAGACTGTAATAATTATTAATGATTAGTAAGAACGGTAATAATGTGGAAGTTTATCATATGCCAGATTTTCTTTTCATTTAACCCTCAGAGCAACTCTGTGATGCAACATGTGATCATCTTGATTTTACTGATGAAAAAGTTGAGAATGCAGATATTTGTGAATTTCCCCAGAGACACCTGACAAAGAATGGTGCTTCAGAGCTCTCCTTCTTATTTAAAATGAAGCTACCATTATAAACAGTAGTCTAAGAGTACTGTGTCTACTGGGTTGAAAGAGAAAATTAGGACTCTACTGTACTCCTTGTAATGCTATGGTAATGCTATAGGATTAAAAACTTCTAAGCATTTTGTAGCTAAATCATTGCTTCTGCTTTTAGATATCCAGCAGGTGTCACCCACACTGAAACTACTCAGGAGAACTGAGACTAATACCAAATGAAAATATTTATACAAGAAAGTTTGAAAAGAAGAGGTGCATACATACAGATATAAATATCCCTGAATGGTGAAAGACATAAAACTTGTAGAAGTGGTTACACAATGCAGGATACAATAAGAACACTCCCATATGGATTTAGGACTTTCCGGAAGCAGGCCAACAAGTGACAGAGGATATTGCTAGCACTGAGTAATGATTTTACAAGGAATAGAAACTTACCTTTGCCATTCTTTAGAAGGTCATGGAATGAGAAGGAGAGACGAGAGAGACAGAGGAAAATATAGAGACGAACACGAACAGAGACAAAGATACCAATACAGAGAGAAAGACAGAGACAGATAGACATGGCAGGATGGGAAGGGAGTAAGAGAAAGAGAGATTGTGTAAGAAGCTGTGCAGCATGATTCTAGTGCCTTCTGGTGATTGTGTGACTTGAAGGTTAACTTCTTAGGCCTTTTATTGCAGAGATTAAGCCAGTTAAAAATTCATTATCACACTGCTTTTCTCTATCTTGAAGTAGTATAAAGTGACACATTAAGGAGTCTTTTAGAACATTCCAGATTTTTAGAATATCCAGAAGAGGTTTTAAGTTTAATTTGAGAGGTGGAGGAAGAAAAGTGAGAGAGACTAACACAGCCCTTCAAGGGACATTTGGATTTTACAGCAATGAGAAAAGCAGGGGTACAGTGTGGGCAGTGGAGAATACATCAGAGCCACTGTAAAAACCAAATGTGAAGGCAAATTAAATAAGAGTAAATTGAGGTCATATAGTTACAGGCCCTGGAGGATATATAATTATGTTGATTATACTAAATATACAGCCACCCTTATTTACAATTTTCTTTATTGTTATCTTGAAAAGAATTTAATCTAGTTGTGTATTAAGCAATTACTGAATTACATTTGAATTCAAAAAGTTCAGCAGCAGCAGCAACGAAAAACTACCACCTATACATTATACATGATACATTTTAAAATTATATTAAAGAAAACAATTTTATATCCCCAATTCATCACATTATTTTATTACTGATTTATACTACCCTTTATACTTTTATATTAAGTGCCCTTGATTTAGATATACTTTGAAATGGCAATGAGTACAAAGAATAATAAATAAGGCAATATAAAGAAATTCAGAGCAGCAGTCCAGTCTTTGTGTTTACTGAAAATACAATGGAGACTTAACTGTAACACAGAGCTTTATTTTATACTTCATGATTTGACGGTCTTTGTGAAATCTTACCACAATACATAATGTGTATCTTGCCACAATAATCAGGATCTGGTATTATTTTTAAATGAATAAAATAAAACTTCTTTTTATACTTAATCTATGTTTATTTTGATCTAATTCTCATAATCAATTTCTATATACTATGACCTTTACTTGTGAGCTTCAATTTTTTTCTTTTTTAGTTTTTTAATTGATGAAAAATTGTTTTACAATTTTGTGTCAATTTCTGCTGTACAACAACATATGCATCCCTTCCCTCCTTAGGCCCCTTCCCATTCCCTTGTCCTGTCCCTCTGCATTATCACAGAGCACCAGGCTGGGTTCCCTGTGTTATTTAGCAACTTCCCACTATTTTATAGTAGATAGTGTATATATGTCAATACTGCTTTCTCAATTTGTCCCACCTTCAACTTCCCCCCACTGTGTCTGTAATGAGATATTACTTCATACTAGTCAAAATGGCCATCATCAAAAAATCCACAAACAGTAAATTCTGGAGAGGATGTGGAGAAAGGGGAACCCTCCTATTACTGCTGGTGGGAATGGAAACTGATACAGTCATTATGGAAAACAATATGGAGATTTCTTAAAAACCTAGAAATAAATGTACAACCCACCAATCCCACTAATATCCCATGAGAAAACCACAGTCTATGTACCCCAGTGTCCATGGCAGCAATATTTACAACTAGGACATGGAACCAATCTAGGTCTTCATTTACAGGTTACTGGATAAAGAAGTTGTGGTACATTTATACAATGGAATATTACTCAGCCATAAAAAAGGATCAATTTGAGTCAGTTGTAGTAAAGTGGATGAACCTAGAATCTCTTATACAGAATGAAGTCAGAAAGATAAAAACAAGTATCGTATATTAGCACATATATATGGAATCTAGAAAAATTGTACTGTTGAACCTAGTAGAGAACAGGCTTATGGAAAATAAAAGCTTTTGACATTTATATTTTAACTAATTAATTTGGAAAGAATCACTTGTAACTTTGAGGAATACTTTAGTATTTCTGTATTCTTTCATTCAAAGTTACATTCTTCAATAATGAGCTTGAAAATCCCAAGTGGGAAAAAATGTGGCTTTGAGATGAGAGTGCCTTTGAACAGACGTTCTCAGTTTTCTTTTAAGTACAGTATCTCTTCATTGTCATAACATTAGTAAGTACTTATAACTCCATATTGTACAATTGTTTAATCCCCTTTTAAGGATCAATAAATAGTTATAAAAATTTGTATATATTTTCATTTGACTAGTCATTTTATACATGAAATATTAGAAACATTTTAAAAAATAAAATTGTGATTAATGTTACATAGCAGTGTCACACATTTTTAATAAGTAAATATATACAAATATATGCATTTGTATACATTTGTGCAAATAAAATTTTAAAGTTTTCTTGGAAAACCTGGTCCTTAAAATTAGCCTTTCCTTATTTTAAATGAATAGCTTAGTGTGTAGATAACAAATGAAATATGAATGTACACTTGCTCAAAAATGGACTTATATTTATTAATGATGCACTAGAGTAAATATTGTAATATGAAGAGAACCATTATAATAATTTCCTTTTTGCTCAATAGCAAACTTTTAGTTTTATTTTTAGAATTAAAGTCGAGATTGCCTCTGAATGCTCTATGGAGAAATATTGTTAAATAAGCCAAAAAAATACTGCTTCTAAAAAAAAAATGAAGCTAGGTCATTAAAGTAAAGCATTGTTATTAAAAGGGATTTGATGAGAAGGGGTGGATTTTGGATTTTGTTTGCTTCTTGTTAGGTTTGTGACTCTGGGAAATGTATTTCACCTCTCTGGGCTTTAGATGCCTTATTTTGAGACTTAGGCTCTCAAGTCATGTCCAGGTAAAACTGTAGCAGGTACTTTCAGTGCTCTGCCCACATTCCCTGAGTTTCCTGTACTGGTGTGTGTGTGTGTGTGTGTGTGTGTATACACACACAGTCACACATGTGCACAGGAGCTCCAGGTAAGTGTTTGCTCTCAATGGCCACAACTGACAGTCTTTGTCAGTAAGCTGTTCTTAGCTTTGGGAACCTAGTGTCTGTTTTGCTTGCAATGACTCAACCAATGACTGATCTGTGTGGAGGGGTCCATACCCCAGCTCCGTATAACTAACTTCTTTGCTTTTGGATATAGACAGTTTTGAGATGAGACTTCCTCTCTTTCTGCCTCTTTTTTGTGAAAGTGAATTGAAAATCGCTCAGTCATGTCCCACTCTTTGCGACCCCATGGTCTATACAGTCCATGGAATTCTCCAGGCCAAAATACTTGGGAATTCCAGTATTTACATATACTTATATATATTTATATATACTAGTGAGTTCCAGTATAATACTTTTTTTGTGAGATGAAGCCAAAGTCATCCTACCCTCTGAGATCTTAAAGCTGTCCTTTTGAATGTACTTCTCTTCGATTCTTTCTCACTCGATTACTGTTTTTCCTGGGATCATTTCCTAGTAAATGGATTTCAGAGTAATTGTTGAGAGTTTATTTTTGGCTATCCAGAGCAATAATAATATTTTTAAAAATTAAGATCTAATTGACATATAGCATCACAAACTAATGTTGTGATTCATTTTGTTTTGGTTTGACGTAGGTTTATGTGAACTCTTAATGCCTAGCGTTACATATGTGCATCATCTCAGAAAAACATTGCAAGAATTACTGTAGTACAATCTGTGCCTGAAACAACTTAATATAAATATTATTACAAGCACACATACAACAAGACAGTGTAGTTTCTTTAAATAATAAGCTGTTATACATGCTTTTTATATTATCATTATTTGGAAATTTGGGGGTGTTCTTGGCATCTGTGAATCTTTATCAGTTACTTGGAACTCTTCTGTACAAGAGATTTCTCTCTTCTACCAGGCTCAGACGGTAAATAATCTGCCTGCAATGCAAGAGACCCAGGTTCGATCCCTGGTCAGGAAAATCCCCTGGAGAAGGGATAGGCTACCCACTCCAGTATTCTTGCCTGGAGAAATCCATGGACAGAGGAGCCTGGTGGGCTTACAGTCCATGGGATCACAAGGAGTTGGACACAACTGAGCAACTAGCACACATGTATTGGCATCTGTGAACCACTAACATTATTCATATAAATCAGATATTTCCCAGTAAATTTTAAAACGTAGCAAAAAAATTATTTTGAGAGTAAAATTAAAAAAGTGAAAATGCAAATGAAGAATCAAACTAAAATAAGTAAAAACAAGTGAATTGGGCAATCTTACACAGGCAATTAAAAATACAGAATGAACATAGTATCCTGAGATTTAGGCTTATTTTACATAAAAATATATTAAATGACTTATCAAACATATATCTAATTCCAATAGCAAGTAAACTCAAAGACTGAACCTATTTTATTTTGCATTTACTCTTGCCTGGAAAATTTAATGGACAGAGGAGCCAGGTGGGATAGAGTCCATGGGGTCCCAAAGAATTATCATGACTGAGCATGCACACACACACATTTATTTTTAAATCAAATTAATGCTTTAAAATACTACTTATATAGTATTAGTAATACATATACGTGTATAATTTTTCAAAATTATTTACAAAGCTTTAAAAATACTGCTCTGAAAGTAAATGTTATTTAATGACAGAATAAATTGCTTTTGATAAAGATTGACTGTGGTTTTAATCAGACATATTTAACACAAAATCTTTTGAAGATTAAACATATTTCTGAGGAAAGAGGCTACTTTGATATGTGCTATATATCAAAATACTATTTTTCTCCCAGCTGGCAAATAAAGTTTAATTTAAACAGCACATTCACTCTTATTTTGCCTATCAATAATTTCAAATACTGCTCTAAAGTCTCATAGTTCAGCATGTATCATTTTGACAGATCCTTGAAGTACTTAAATGCCCTACCACACTGCTCCCAAATGGCATTCTTTTAATTGCAAACTATCTTCTTTATCTTCTTCGTTTCCAGTAACCTCCTTTGTGAATGTGTATCACTTAGGAAACAAATGAAAAATCACTTTTTTTATCCTATCAAATGAACTGTCTTAAAGTTTAAATAAAACCATCTAAAAAGATATTTCATTATTGTCTTCATGGAATCCGAGGTAAGAACTGATACACAGAGTAGTTTCCATTGTAATTAGGTTAAGTGAGTGTGATTATACCCTTATATTTTTACTGGAAACAGAATTTTAATTATACATTTCTCATCTTGCTTGACTTATTAGCCATCTCCTCTTTTATTATTTCTTTTGTTTTTATTTTTCTTTATTTTTTAACTTTGATAGAATCAGGACTATACCTACAAAGAATCTGTAAGTCACATAAAGGTGCAAACCACTCAATAAAGAAGACTTTACTTACTCCTCAGAAATTAAAATAGTTAGTTCAACTTTCTCTTCATTTATATTTATCAGCTCTATGTTTGTTATATGTTTGTAATCCTTTTATTTTAATCTGTGTCTCTTTTGCTTTTGCATACAACATATTGTCCAGTCTTGCTTTCATTCAGTTTTATTTGATTAATTCAATATACCTTCATTTGTTTTAAATTATAACTAGGATTTAATTCTGCCATCCTGTTTCATATTTTTCATTTCCTGTATTTTAAGCACTCTTTAAGTGAAATTCCATAAAATTCTTTTTGTGGGATTTAAAGTTATATAAAATTACATATAGGCTGATTTTATTTTTCTCAAGAAACATTTATGGAGTAACTTCTATTTCTTAACTGTTTCAATGACTATATTTTCCATCTTAAAAAAGATATGTATTAATGCACCCAATGTGTGTTCTTTTCAGTTACTACTGAATTACTAATGCCTGGAGTATTACTTTTGGTGAAATACAGGAACTTTGTCTTCTCTCCTTTTTTTCCCTCCTTCCATGTATTTTAGTATATTTATTTAAAATTATTCAGTTTTCTGTATTAATACTGTACTTCAAGAAGCATTTATTTGATATACTTCACTATCCTTGAGGTATGGGCAACCTCAGGAGTCTAGTTTATTTGGCCTGGGAGCTTATATTACCTACAGAATATTGACTCTTTGATCTTGGAGAAAGACCATAGGGCAGGCCTTAGTCTAAGCTAGTTCAAGGTATGTAGAGGTGTGGAATAGAGTATGGGGCATTCAGGTACCACTAACCAAAGTTACCACTTTATTTTGCAGCAACCCGGCAAGAAACAACTGTCAGGATTTCACCCCCAATTCTTAAGGAGTGTAATATAGAGACCCTACTCCACAGACCCTGGGGGTTGAATGGGGAGAGGTAAAGGACTTAATATCCACTTACTTTCACCTCATCCAGTGGAATTCTTGCCCACATAGGTACCCACAGCAGTGTTTTGAGAAATGAGGATAGATTATGATTATACAGAGGTAAGGAAGGGGGAGAAAGTGAAGTGAAGAAAAATAAACAGAATTTTAAACTTTTCTTCCATTGTTACTTCTATTGTTTTGTTTTGTTTTTTCTGCCCTAAGCTGTGACCACCCACTTCTTACACAAAGCAGAAAATACTGTTTCTGCTGATGCTGTTGTAGATACTGGAATGTATTTTTCCCTGTTGTGTTCTTAGCATCAATTTTAGAAGTAGTAAGTGGCAACTCATGCAAGTTGGCCATCTTGCTGAACACATTATTTTTTTGGTGGGAGGTATGGTGAACTTGTGTCTGTATTCAATATGTGTTGCTTATGTGAAATCTTTCTATTCAGGGTTTATGTTTCCTCTCTTAAATTCACATTTCTTTTTCATTTTATTATTATGATTTTACATGTATAGACTTGATAGCTAGACAGTACTGTAGAGTTGAAAATCTGTTTATTTAACAGTGAAAATAAAATCTCCATTTAAAATTAAAATATTCTGAAATATGACCTTATAAATATTCCTTGGAAAAGACACTTAAATGAAGTGTGAAAATGTCAAGAATTAGCTAATAAATCCTTGTGAAATTCTCTTTATATGCAATTTTTAAATCCATTGGTAACTAACAGGTATAAAGCTTAGAATAAATAACATATGGTGAGACTTATGAAATCTCATCTGAAACTTTGTTCTTTTGCAAATACAACTGAATGCTACTAAATATTACCCTTTTTATAACTTAAATAATCCTCACACATTATTTTAGTGAGTTAAGCCACCTTTTTATCTTCTTCAAACTAAAGCAATATACCAGACAAAGAAAAATTGATATGTTTGTTTCTGTGCACATTATTGTTTACATGGAAATATCAATACAATTGCATGGGCCTTATATTAGAAGTGCCAAGACAGCAAATTCTGTAAGATAAGTAATACTTTTTAAATTCCAGTTAATTTTACTGATTCCCCAAACCCTCCTCACCACCACTAAGAAAGCGACTAGCTTTGTCCTAAGAAACTCTGCCTACAAAGTCCATTTGCTCTATTTTTCTCTGTGTCCCCTTTGCACCCCACGTCTCCTTTTTTTTTCCTCTTTCTCTTCTTCTTAACCTGCTTTTCCTTTTTGTTTTTGCCATTTCTTCCATCTAGTTCCTTCTTGTTTTCTTGTACTTTTGCATCTTTCTTTGTCTTTTGTTATTAAGTAGTAGCAGTACCATTTCTCAAACAAGTACCAATGGTAATTGTATCCAGTATTCATTTATTAAATACTTTCAATGTGTTGGATACTTCGGGTTCCACTATGGTCTGAATGTTTGTTTCCTCCCCAGGTTTACATTGTTAAATTCTAACCCTCCTGGTATTAGTATTAGGAGGTGGGCCCTTTGGGAAGTGATAAGGTCATGAAGACACAACCCTCATAAATAGAATTAGTGCCTTTATATAAGAGACACCAGACAGATCTCTTGCTACTTCCATCATATGAGGATATAGGGAGGAAGTATCATCTGTGAGTTATCAGGGCCTCATCAGACACTATGTCTACTGGTACCTTGATGTTAGACTGGAGTTCCCCACCTCCAGAACTGTGAGAAATATTACTAAGTTGCTATTGTTTATAAGCCACCCAGTTATATGATATTTGTTATTGCAGCCCCAACAAACAGACCGATTTGGCAGAAATTGGCTTGTTCTGTTAAAATTATGCTGAAAACTTTGAAATTAGGTTAAAATTAATAGTTAAGGAATTTAGATTAATAAAAGATTTAAAAACTCTAGAGTTGTGCATATTTATTTGGAAAAAGTATATAATCTGTCTATATATACTTTGTTCCTATGTTGATTTAGTTGTTCCCTGGGGACTCGATAAAGACTCTGCCTGCAGTGCAGGAGACCTAAGTTTGGTCCCTGGGTCAAGAAGATGCTCTTAAGAAGGGCATGACAACCCACTCCAGAGAGAGGAGCCTTGTGGGCTACTCTCCATGAGGTCTCGGACAGGAGTGAGAAACTAACACTTTTTCACTTTCACTAAAAATGGAGCAAGTATACAATAGTGCAGTTTTAAGTATTTGAAAGAGAGTTGAAAATGAAGCAATGCTAAAATTAAAATGTCTATAAATTTCTTTAATGAATTGTTACTCTCTCTAAATATTCTGGCTGTATTCCTTCCTGTGCATTAGAACACAAACCAAAAAGTGCACGGTACTTCATAATAAACCCAGTAGATCTTGTCATATACAACAGTGACATTTACAAGTGCCCAAAAATTGTCATTTTGGCTTATGACATTCTGTATTAAATTGTTTTACAAGAGATTGGTAACATGTAACTGACCTAAACTAGATCCCTTTAAGAATAAATGGCAGCTGCAAGGTTTGCTTTGCTTAGCATTCTCAAAAGAGAATAAAATATTTTAAAAATTTGACCTGTAATTTCAGGAATCAAATCGGAAATACATTAAGTTTTACTTTATAGATACAAAAAGAAGTAAAATGCATAAAATCATTTACATTTTAAATCACAAAAACCCTGGGCCAAGTGAAGAAAAAAGATCAAGTTAACATATTTTAGGCTTTGGGGGAAGTATAATAAAAAAACAAAAACATCTTAGTGAACTTACCAGATTTCTTGAACAGAAAGTAATTTTTTTTTTTTTTTTCCTGGAGTTTATAGTGTCCTGGAGAGGGGTAGACCGGACAATATCCAGAGGTCAGATTATGAAGAACCAAATGAATAATGCTAAAAAAAGTTTTAAACTTATTCTAATGTGTGATGTGCAAGAACCAGTGAAGCATAAACTGATTTTATTTTAGAAAGATTAGTTTGGCTGCAGTAGGGAACATATATTAAGTGAAACAAAACTGGAGGAGAGTGTAGTATTAAATGGTTATTGCAAGAGGGAAAAGTCTTGAGGGCATGGAGTAAATGCTGGCAGTTACAATGGAGAAGAATAGACACATTTGAAGGTTATTTAAGAAGAGAATTTCTTGGACTTTTAATGGATGAACTTGGAAATCTAAGCATCTAGGATGACTCCTAGGGGATTTATTGGGAGACTCTTTGGTAACACTACCTCCTTCTGGAATCCAAAGAGAAAAATTTTAAAAGATGAGAAGTCTTATTTAGAATAGGGTGAGATTATGATGTATGTGAGCTATTTAAGTAGACATACCTAATAGGTGATTTGATGGGATGGGCATTGTTCAAAGAAGTTGCATACACACACACACAAACATATATGTATTCACTATAGAAAAGAAAGAAAGGGTTCAATGTGACATTATCTTTCATAATTTTGATTTACTGTATCGTTGTCATTGTTGTTTGGTCACAAAGTCTTTTTGTCCAACTCTTTTGCGACCTCAAGGACTGTAGTCTAATGGGCTCCTCTGTCCATGGAATTTCCCAGGCAAGAATACTGGAGCAAGTAGCCATTTTCTTCTCCAGGGGATCTTCCTGACCCAGGGATTGAACCCACATCTCCTGGTTGGCAGGCAGATTCTTTACCACCACCATTTGAAAATGGAATAAGGAAAGGCAAAGGAACAGTAAGCATACTAATGCTTTCCTGATACCTTTCATGGGTTAGAACTGCTTACTATCTAAATCTGATATGTCAAGAGATAGAGGTCTACTTATCTTTGTTGTTGTTTAGTCACTAAGTTGTGTCTGACTCTTTTGCAACCCCATGGACTGTAGTCTGACAGGCTCTGCTTTCCTTGGATTTCTCCAGGCAGGAATACTGGAATAAGTTCTCACTTCCCTCTCCAGGGGATCTTCCCAACCTAGAGATTGTACCTGTGTCTCGTGCATTGGCAGGAAGATTCTTCACCACTGGGTCACCAGGAAAGCTCATAGAGATTTAGACATATACTTAAAATACTAGTTATTTTTAGAAGAATAAATTTAAAGCAATATTAATTGATAGACAATGAAAATTGAAAGGTTAAAGAGAAAATATAGGATAAGGAAACTGTTAATTTCTCATAATTTTTAGCGAGGGGTCAATTGTGTCTAAGTATGTGTCTAAGTATGATGAGTCAAGAAATAGAGGAAATTACATTTTAAATTATTGATGGAACCTCAATAAAAAAATTAAAAAAAAATAACAGTTAAGATTGTTTAAATTTGTCAGTGGGACCAGGTTGAGAGGAGAATATTTTCACTTTTAATTTTAAATACTTTTTTATGCTTTGGGTGAGACGTTAGAAAACATTGCATCTATAATGTCTAGTTTTTAAAATATTTGCAATTAACAATATCTGATATTAGAATATTTGTTATATAATGGAATAGGCAAGTACAAAATAATATGTAGGCACTATGGCTGAAAATAGATACAATTAATATGCATAGTAGCAAAAATGCAAGTAATACATTTATGTAGAATATGATTATATATCATTTATAATTAAAATGTCATTTGATTTCTTAATATTAAAATGAAAAATTTAATGATACATTTTTAAAACAGTAAACAAAACTGGTCTTGAATACTGCTACTTTTGATCTTAATACTATTTATTGCTGCTGCTGCTAAGTCACTTCAGTCGTGTCCGACTCTGTGCGACCCCATAGACGGCAGCCCACCAGGCTCCCCTGTCCCTGGGATTCTCCAGGCAAGAACACTGGAGTAGGTTGCCATTACCTTCTCCAATGGATGAAAGTGAAAAATGAAAGTGAAGTTGCTCAGTCATATCCGACTCTTAGCGACCCCATGGACTACAGCCTACCAGGCTCCTCTGCCCATGGGATTTTCCAGGCAAGAGTACTGGAGTGGGGTGCCATTGCCTTCTCCGATTATTTATTGAGTTTTGGGAAATACTTAATATCTTTGGGATCTGTTTTCTCTTTCCTTGACTTTTGGTTTTGACTTTCTCTTTCTCTTGTCTCTTGATTATACACGTCAGAAAGACAATTTGGTCTACCTTAAACTAAAATTGGAATTTACTAAAGCACTGCCAGAGTGACTCGGGAAATCAAAGTGGAAAATGAAGCAAGGCCCCAGGAGTAATTGTAATTACATTTCAGATGATAGTAGCTTCCATTCTCTACACTCAAATCTGCTGTTTCTTTATTTTCTTGTTTTGTCTTCTGTCATTTGTTTTTCCAGAGAACAACTTTTGCTATTTCTCCTCTGTGCCCCACCATAAACTTGACTATTGCTAGCTCCCGAACTTTACTACTTTGAATATAAACAACACAGGAAAGAGTAACTCATTTTTCTTACTTCTTGTACCAAAATTGCCAGAAAACAGCAAATTACCTTTCAAATCAGTGAACAGTGATGAGATGATCATACTGTGCTAACTGGTAGCTCTGGCAATATCCTTGTGAGGAGAGCAACAATGAGTACTGATTAGAAAAGATGAGTGTCTGCTACCATCTGAAAATTGAATGCATTCATGTAAACATTTTTTGTACTCTTAGCCCAGTTCCTAGCATTATTTATGGATTCAGCAACATGAATCCCTCTCTTACAACTTATATCACCATGTATGTGCTTGGACGTCTCAGTTGCCTCACTTTTTACTATGATTCACCCTTAATTCACCCTTCTTGTTGGTCTCCTATTCACTCCTGTTGGCAACTGAACCAACTTCTTCTGCAGTGTTCCCCATATCAGAAATGTGACTGCCATCCAGCCTCCCAGTTTGCTCAGAACAGAAACTTGGGAGTCAATCTTGCTTTACTCTTTCCTTAACCTACCTATACAATTTGCTAGCTTTCAAATCTATCTCTTACTTTGAGTCTGGAAAATATATAGAACTCTATTCCTCTTGCCAAAAGCATTTCTTCTAGACTGCTATATTATTAATAATTTCCAGATTCTCTTCTCACATCTTCCCTGCCATTTCCTTTTATTGTCTTCCTATAGCAGCCAGACTAAGGTTGGCTAAAGACAATTGAATCATGCTTAAATTCAGTAGGAAACCACAGAAATGTTTTACCATAAAAGCCAATACTTAGTAGGACCTGCAATCATCTGATGATAATATGTCTCTTGCTCATTGAGTTCTAGGCACATTGTACATTTTTTGTTTCTCAAAAAAGTACATATACTACTCCATGGAATCAAGATCGCTGGGAGAACTATAAGTAACCTCAGATATGCAGATGACACCACCCTTATGGCAGAAAGTGAAGAGGAACTAAAGAGCCTCTTGATGAAGGTGAAAGAGGAGAGTGAAAAAGCTGGCTTAAAATTCAACATTCAAAAAATGAAGATCGCGGTATCCATTCCCATCACTTCATGGCAAATAGATGGGGAAACCGTGGAAATAGTGAGAGACTTTATTTTCTTGGGCTCCAAAATCACTGCAGATGGTGACTGCATTCATGAAATTAAAAGATGCTTGCTCCTTGGAAGAAAAGCTATGACAAACCTAGACAGTATATTAAAAAGCAGAGACATCACTTTGCCAACAAAGGTCTGTATAGTCAAAGCTATGGTTTTTCCAGTAGTCATGTATGGATGTGAGAATTGTACCATAAAAAAGGCTGAGCACCAAAGAATTGACGCTTTTGAACTGTGGTGTTGAAGAAATCCCTTGGACTGCAAGACGGTCAAACGAGTCAATCTGAAAGGAAATCAATCCTGAATATTCATTGGAAGGACTGATGCTGAAGCTCCAATACTTTGGCTACCTGATGAGAACTGACTCATTAGAAAAGACCCTGATGCTGGGAAAGATTAAAAGCAGAAGGAGAAGGGGACGACAGAGGACAAGATGGTTTGATGGCATTACCAACTCAGTGGACATGAGATTGAGCAAGTTCCGGGAGTTGGTGATGGACAAGGAAGCCTGACGTGCTGCAGTCCATGGGAGTCATAGTCAGACACAACTGAGCCACTGAACTGAACTAACGCCATGAAACACACACAAACACACATACTTCTTTCATTATTTTTTCTATCTCTTTCAAAAACAGTCACCTTCTTACTGCCTGGATGTGTCCTTGTCCTGTAGGTTTAACCTAGAGTATCATTTTCTCAAATAACATCTGCTGTATCTTCACATGTTAGATAAAGAGCATCTTTATGTCATTCCCTCTCCTAATACTTCATTGCTTCCCATTATATGACTTACCAAAACTTGTAATTTTTTACCTAGTGGTGTGTTTCCTTGTTGAAGCCTATGTCCCCTATGAGCTATAAGCTGTGAAAGAGCAAGGATAACAGTGTTGTGGGTTTTTTTTTTTTTTTGCCTCTCTCTCTGTAACGAGAGCATTGCGTTCAGTGCTCTCTACTTATCACTCTCTTTTTAAACTTTCTCCTAATTTTATTTATTAAAGTAGCAGTTTGTAACATTACATAAGTTATAAACATTACAAAACATTTCACATGTTTTGACTTTTGTATACATGACAGCATGCTCACCACCAAAAGTTTAGTTTTCGTCAATCACCATACACTTGACTTACTCATTCTGCCCTCCTCTACCAGCCTTTCCTGTCTGGTAACCGCGATTCTGTTTCCTGTATTTATGTGTTTGTTTTTGATTGGTTTGGTTGGTTGGTGGATTGACTTTTTTATTGACATATGTATATGTGTGGGTATAGACACTCAGATATAGATAGGTATACATACATACATATATATATACACGTGTATATTTATTATTTTCCATTATAGGTTATTATAAGATATTGAATATAGTTCCTTGTACTGTACCATAGGTTCTTGTCAGTAATGTATATCAATTAATCCCCAATTTCCAATTTATCCTTCCCCTCACCTTTCCCCTTTGGTAACCCCGTTTGTCTTCTATGTCTGTGAGTCTATTTCTGTTTTGTAAATAAGTTATTTTTTTATCTTTTTTTATATTTCATATGTAAGTAATACTTTATAATACTTTTCTCTCTCTTTCAGACTTATTTCACTTAGTATGATAATCTCTAGGTTCATCCGTATTACTCCAAATGACTTTTCATTCTTTTTATGGCCTAGTAGTATTCCATAGTATTTATATACCACATCTTCTTTATTCATTCATCGGTCAGTGGACATTTTGGTTGCCTCCATGTCTTGACTACTGTAAACAGAGCTGCAATGAACATTAGGTTGCATGTATCTTTTCAAATTAGCTTTCTCTGCGTATATATCTTAAGAGTGGGATTGCTGGATCAAGTGGTAACTCTATTTTTAGTTTTTCGAGGAATCTCCTTGTTGTTCTCAATAGTGTTTGTGCCGATTTACATCCTCACCAACAGTGTAGGAAGGTTGCCTTTTCACCACACCCAGCATTTATTATTTATATACTTTTTGATGATGACCATTTTGACTGATGTGAAGTAGCTTCTTATTTTTGATGTGCATTTTTTGATGTGTATAGTTTTGATGTGCATTTCTCTAATAATTAGTAATGTTGAGCATCTTTTTATGTGCCTATTGGCCAACCTTGTATCTTCTTTGGAGAAGTGTCTATTTAGGTCTTCTGCCATTTTTTAAAATTTGGTTGTTTTGGTTTTTTGATATGGAGCTATATCAGCTGCATATCTATTTTGGAAATTAAGCCTTTGTGTACTAAATCAAACAGTACATTAAAAGGATCATACATCTTAATCAAGGGGAATTTACCCAGGGATGCAAGTATTTTTTTTAGTATCCTCAAATCAATCACTATGATTTACCACATTAATAAATGGAATATTAAAAACCAGGAAAAGCTTTTGATAAAATTCAATGCCTATTTATGATTAAAAAAAAAAAAAAAACTCTCCAGAAAGTGGGCATAGAGGGAACCTACCTCAGCATAATAAAGGCCTTATATGACAGACCCACAGCTTACATCATACTCAATGATGAAAAGCTGAAACATTCCCCCTGAGATCCAGAACAAGACAAGAGTACCCATTCTTGCCACCTTTATTGAACATAATTTTGGAAGCCCTAGCACAGAAATCATAAGGAGAAGAAATAAAAGGAATCCAAATTGGAAAGGAGGAAGTAAAACTGTTACTCTTTGCAGATTATGACATACTATTATACATAGGAGACACTATACATATAGACCTCGTTAATGAATTCAGTAAAGTTGCAGGATACAAAATTAATGTACAGAAATCTATTGTTTATATACAGTGACAAATATCAGAAAAATTAAGGAAACATTCTCATTTGCCATTGCATTTAAAAATGTACCTAGGAATAAATATACATAATGCAAAAACCTGTACTCCAAAACTATAGACAGCAAAAGAAATTGTAGATGATACAAACAAATGAAAAGATATACTCTAATCTTGGAATAGAATAATCAATATTGTTAAAATGACCATACTTCCCAAGACAGTTTGCATATCAAATTACCAGTGGCATTTTTTACAAAATTAGGGGAAAAAATTGTTTCATTTGTTAGTTTATATAGAAATGCAAAAGACTGTGAATATCTAGGAGAATCTTGAGGATGAAGAGTAGAGCTGGAAGGATCAAGCTCCCTGACTTCAAACCATACAACAAAAGTACAGTAATCAAGAGTATGGCACTGGCACAAAAAAAAAAACACTCCAGTACTTTGGCCACCTCACGCGAAGAGTTGACTCATTGGAAAAGACTCTGATGCTGGGAAGGATTGGGGGCAGGAGGAGAAGGGGACGACAGAGGATGAGATGGCTGGATGGCATCACTGACTCAATGGACGTGAGTCTGAGTGAACTCCGGGAGATGGTGATGGACAGGGAGGCCTGGCATGCTGCGATTCATGGGGTCGCAAAGAGTTGAACACACCTGAGCTACTGAACTGAACTGAACCATTTCTGTATACTATTTCTGTTGAAAGATAAATAAACAGATATCCAAAGCAGCTAAGTAGTTGGTGTAGTCACATACAAGCCCTTCTTAGCAAACTTGTGCTGTTAGATTTGATGTAGATTTTGTCTTAGTAGATTTTGCTGTTCACATATACATTTATGGGATTGTATTTTATTTTTACTTTTGTTTATGAATATGTTGAAGGAAATTTGTAGGATAAGGCATTTTATGGTGTTTGGAATTAGAGTTTGCCAGTAAAGTTTGATCTGTGTGTACAATGCTTCTGGTGAAGTGTGATTCATGACATCCATTGTTTTGCAGCTGATTGTCAACCTGTAATGCTCTGCTGACTCTGCACTTCTTCAATGATCTTGTCTCCCTTATGCTTATCCTTCTGGAATGCTGTCATCAGCATATTGCTGTTCATGAATGACCGCCTTGAGAAACTTTATGTCACTTCTCAGTTTATTATAAGAATTTTATCTACAAAAAATAAATCAATATCAACCATAAAGTAAAATAATCACAATTCTTCACAATTTTGAAGAAAAAGTGGTTATTTTCTTCAAAACAGGAATCTAATTTTTAAACCATAATGATAAAGTCAGCAGGGTATTCTTTTATTCTTACCTTCTAAATAAAAATCAAGCAAGGAAAAGCTACAAGAATTTTTGTCATGCTTTCAAAGATGTCAATCTCAATGTACAGGCAGTCACATTTCTGTTTTATGGATATTTTTTTAAATAGGAACAGTTTTCAAGGTTGAATTAAGGTTGTATTAGTCAACACTATTAAAAGTCCTAGAACTTCCCAGTAACTATATTCAAATTCAATTTTTACAAGTTGAATCTGTGTGTGTGTGTGCATGTGTGAGAGAGAGCTTTATAAGGGGCAGTAAACAGCATCCTTCTTTGCCTTCCTAAATTCAGAACTAATATCAAGCTAGAACATTCAGAGAGATTGAATTAGAATATAATACAATCCAAATCTGGCTTGGAATGCAGCCATGTAAGTATCCAATACATTCTTAGGTACCCCACTGAAGTTGCTGACAAAAATTCAGACCTCTCTCACAGGGCCAGAGTCTGTAAGCTTATGTCTGGACAAGCTGAGATTTCATCCTGTAGACAGACCACACCAGCAAGAAGGAGAGCAAGTTTGTTTACCCAATGCCACTTACCAGATTATGAATGGAGATAAGAGAGTGAGAGGTAGGAAAAGCAGCCAGAAAGATGCTTCTAGCAGAAGTCCCCTTGTGCAGATGGATCCAGGGGAATATGGAGGGTCCCTGGATAATTAAAAAGTGAGTTTTATAGACTGGGTGTGTTAATGAGGGAATGTTTGGACTTGAAGTATCAAAAATACACTGGGCCTAATTTCCTGTAGAAGTTGCTTCTACATTGATGTTTTCCCCTTAATCACCATCATTGGAGGAATCACTTTATTAATTTCTTACCCATGATGTAAAATTCAAGAAAGCGTAAGGATAGAATATGTAAGGTTTTCTTGGGAAAAAGAAAAATTCTAATCTATTCATGAAAATATTTCTTACCTGTATCAGTTCCTCAGACATATTTCATTTGTACCTATTCTTGAATGTCCTCACTTTTATCTTTTGCTTCCTGTCCTCTCCCCCTTGATTTTCTCTTAAGAAATCTGTACAGCTTAGAATTACTAGGATAGCTCCTTAGTTCATATATCATTTCCAATATGTCCCTACTTAAATTTATATACCATACAAATGCCAGAAATTTTACTGGACTTGTCATGTCTCTAATATTAAATTCCCTATAACCAGTGCTTCTGCAGTATGTCAGCTCACCAGATGGTCTCTGTTGAATCCTCTCAAACCTCATGCCTCATCTCTCATTTGCCTACTTCTTTATTTAAAAAAAAAAATGGATCCAACACCTAGAATGTGCCAAAAACTACATTAGACAGTGTGGTGTCAATATGGCTCTAAATAGATTCGATCTTTGCTATAAGGAATTTATATGCTACTGCAGAAGACGGAACAAATACAGGCAAACAGCCAAATAAAAGGAGTAATTGAAATGGAGGACATGTAATTTAAAAAAAGAGAGATTAAAAGAGAATCACCTGAAGATGGGGATCTAATTTAAAGAAGACATATCTGAAGCAGTAGAGGCACCTAATATGAAGATCATTTCCAGATGGAGGAAATAGCATTTTAAAAATTTAAGTGTGAAAAAAAAAAAGGGTGAAAAATCTTAGTTCACTCATGCAACTGAAGGAAGATGATCATGAGTCAGTTTTCAAGGAGAAGACTGGTATGAGATGAAGTTAGAATAATAAATAAATGCCAGGAGAGCTAGGGCTGTATTGGTTTACTGACATTTTCTCTGTCCTTATATTTTTGACCCATTTTTTGAAATATTTCAATATAAAATAAACCCCTTTACTCTTTGCCCTTTTCTACAACTTGTCAAACTTTTCCTGAGGTAGGATAACCAAAAACCAGAAGCACCTAGGAACCAGTCAGCTGCTGACATTTGTGAGACTCGGGGTAAGAACACAAAAAGGGGACTCACTTTAAAAACTGTTCAATAAAATGGTTCTAGCCTTGTAACTTGATAAATATACCTTGCTAATGCTACCTGCTTGCCCTCGTACTGCTTCCCGATGACCGGCATGGATACAGTGTTGTGCTCCTTGGCCTTGGTCTCGATGAGGTCCTTGAAGTTCATAGGCACAGAGCTAGTGGGCATGCCAATGCCCCCTGGGCCATGTTCTTGGCCTTGCACTGCTCCTGCATGGCCTCATACTGGAAATCCTTCCTCCACTCTGTGTGGGTGAGGAAAGATGATAGGTTAAGTCCTTAGTGTTAGACTGGCCACCAGCTCCGGCTGGGCAGACGCACCAAAGAGCGGCCAGCACAGTGGTGACGGAGGTGGACTCGGCTTACGTGAGCCTCCATTCAGGAACAGTGCTCCTCTCAGCCACAGAAGACAGGGGAGCAGCTGCTGGCTAAGTAACTATGTGGAGGGGCTGAGAGATGAGACGAGTCTGTGTCCTGGAGCCCACAGGTGCCTGAACTCTAAATCAGTGTGGTTCATGTGCTCAGGGCCTCCACCAGGGGCCCCACTCACCAACATTCATGATGTCAACAGCCTTGTTGAACTTGTCCTTGACGGATGGGGCACCAGCACTTGGTCCGAGAACACGGACTTCCAGCCCAGGTACCACTTGGTGATCTCCTCCTAACTGGGGCTGTTACTCAGCCAGGAGCACGGCGCCTGTTGAGAGGAGACAAGTGAGAAGCCGGAGTCCACCATGGCAACAGGTGGGAGCACAGCTTCCACTTGCGTGTTTGGGTCCTGGTCCTACAAGCTGGTGACACTTGCAGGGTTTCAGGGACTGAATGGGGTCAGCTCGACAGTGAAGGGCCCTGCGTGTAGACTCTGCGCCTTGGCCTCCCACCCACACCCCTGGGCCGCTTTGAGGATCAGGGATGATGCAGGTGAATTGCTCCAGACCACATGAGGCAAGTGTTCAATAAAGGGTGCTCACGGTGGTCCTGAGGATTTCCCTGGTGGCTTAGACTGTAAAGCGTCTATCTACAATGTGGGAGACCTGGGTTTGATCTTTAGGTCGGGAAGATCCTCTGGAGGAGGAAATGGCAACCCACTTCCAGTACTCTTGCCTGGAGAATCCCATAGACAGAGGACAGTGGTAGGCTACAGTTCATGGGATTGCAAATAGTCGGATGTGACTGAGGGGTTTCACTTTCACTTTCTTTTACTTTAGTGACTTGTAAAGCTATGATAAAATTACAGGTTTTTTTTTTTTTTTTTGGTTCCCTTTTTT
>NW_011495025.1:3329930-3336412 GCF_000754665.1 Bison bison bison | reverse complement strand
TCGGATGTGACTGAGGGGTTTCACTTTCACTTTCTTTTACTTTAGTGACTTGTAAAGCTATGATAAAATTACAGGTTTTTTTTTTTTTTTTTTGGATCCCTTAGCATCTGTGAAGGAACTTGGCAATGGGGAGAGAGCAAGTCCTGGCTCCAGACTAATCTGGTCTTTCACTGTCCTAGATTCGGCCCTTCAGAGCCTCATGACCCTCAGGAAGAATGACCTGGGTCATGTCCTAAACCAGGCAATTAATTCAAAGGTTCTGGAGTGTGGTTGAAAGGGGAAACATGGCTTTGATTTTGTACATGGGGAGAGAATCCTCTCTCCATAGACAGAAACATGGTGGGTGGATGGCCGGAATGGATTCTCTAATACAAATTTCTCTTATCTAAGTTGAAGGACAATACTGACCAGTGCAGCTATTAAGTATAGATTTAATGCTGCTGCTGCTGCTGCTGCTAAGCCGCTCCAGTCGTGTCCGACTCTGTGCGACCCCATAGATGGCAGCCCACCAGGCTCCCCCATCCCAGGGATTCTCCAGGCAAGAACGCTGGAGTGGGTTGCCATGTCCTCCAATGCATGAAAGTGAGAAGTGAAAGTGAAGTCGTTCAGTCGTGTCCGACTCTTAGCGACCCCATGGACTGCAGCCCACCAGGCTCCTCGGTCCATGGAATTTTCCAGGCAAGAGTACTGGAGTAGGGTGCCATTGCCTTCTCCGAGACCTTTCGTATTTAAATTCCAGTCTCTGTTGTTGAAAGTGGGTAATGAGTACACAGGGATTCTTGATGTTACTCTCCCTACAGTTTGTTAATGTTAGCAACTTTCTGTAACCAAAAAAGTGAGAAAATATTTTAATATCTTCTTGACAGTTCCAGGAAATTTTATGTTCTATGTGAAGAGGTTTAATTTGCTTGGTCACCATTTGTTTATAATCCTGCTGATGTCTTTAGTAATATAGCCTCATTAATGGTGGGTAAAAATAATCAATGTGCTCTGTAATATTGCTTTTTCTTTCCTGAGTTTATCCTTGGACTTGGCATCATTAAATTCCAGTAACTTTCCTTGTATTTTTATTCTTTATATTTAAATAATCTTGATGGGCTTCCCAGGTGGTGTAGTGGTAAAGATCTGCCTGCCAGTGCAGGAGATGTGAGAGATGCAGGTTCAATCACCGGGTCAGGAAGATCCTCTGGAGTAGCAAATGGCATTCCACTCCAGAATTCTTGCCAGGAGAACTGCATGGACAGAGGAGCCTGGCAGGCTACTGTCCTTGGTCTCGAAAAGGGTTGGACAGGACTGAGCAACTAAGTATGCATATCCATTGACATTGAGCACCATCTTATAAAGGACTCCAAACTCTTTTTCATCCACCCAAATTCTAGTTTAAAATTAACTCAATGTGAATTTTCTTATGTTGAATTACATTGCTTTAAATTTTAAAAGTTAGTTTTTCTCCTCTTATAGAGTGGCAGTCTCAGTCTTTCAATATTGTTTCTTCTTTCCATGAACTAATCTTTAGATCCATGATTTAGAATCTAAATTTAGGATTATACTATTTTAAGCAGTCTTTGTGTTCTTTTTATATTTTTAAGATATTCCTTTTTCTAATTCAAACCTATTCTTTGCAAAGCTTTCTTTTCAACGTTTGGATAATAACACAGCCTCAGGTATGTGTGGAGAAGGCAATGGCAACCCACTCCAGTATTCTTGCCTGGAGAATCCCAGGGATAGGGGAGCCTGGTGGGCTGCTGTCTATGGGGTCGCACAGAGTCAGACACGACTGAAGCGACTTAGCAGCAGCAGGTATGTGTTCATATAGTGGGGCTATAATCAAAACCATACTCCTCCTTGGGTAGGATTTGAACCCACCTGAACCTCAGATTGGGACTCAAACCCATAATCCTTGAACTAGAAGGGGACATGAACCTACTGTCTTTTAATTCAAACTACTCACCTTGTATCAGAACTTAAGCTCGGGTTCTTTCATTTTGCCACAGAAGGAATTCAGTGTGAGGCAAAGTGATAGGCAAAGAGTGAGTTTATTAGCATAGTATGCTTGTGAGAGGTACAAGTGGGCTGGCGTGAGAGCACAGCAACCCCAGGGACCAAGGGGGTTACATTTGTATAATCAAAGAAAAAATGGGGAGGGGAGAAGACCGTATTCTTCCTCATTCTTGAGCAGACATCAAGGATTAAATCATTGATTTCTCCTTCAGTCTCATATGGTGCTTCCCAGGTAGCTGAGTGGTAAAACAACCTGCCTGCCAATGCAGTAGACACAGACAATGTGATCTCAGTTTCTGGATTGAGAAGATCCCCTGCTCTAGGAAATGGCAACCCAATCCAGTATTCTTGCCTGGAAAATTCTGTGGACATATGAGCCTGGTGGACTACAGATCATAGAGTCTCAAAAGACTCTTGACACGACTGTTTTTGATTTTCTATGGTTTAACTAGGACTGTTGTGGCACTGTTTAAATCATATGTATATTAGCAAAAGGGTGATAAAAAATACTAAAATATGGTAATTAATCTCAGGTTTTGATATCATGTACCCTTTTACCCAATTTTAGCTTTCCCCCTTCACCTATACTTCTGTCTTTTGCTGTTGTTCAATCACTCAGTCATGTCTAACTCTTTGTGATCCCATGGACTGCAGCAAACCAGGTTTCCCTGTCCTGCACCATCTCCAGGAGCTTGCTCAAATTTGCATCCATTGAGTCAAATTACTAGATTCCATGACTAGATTCAATGACTAGATTCCATGATGCCATCAAACCATCTCATCCTCTGTCATCCCCTTCTCCTCCCACCTTTAGTCTTTCCCAGCATCAGGGTTTTTCTAATGAGTTGGCTCTTCCCATAAGGTGGCCAAAGTATTGGAGCTTCAGCTTCAGCATCAGTCCTTCTGATGAGTATTCAGGGTTTGTTTCCTTTTGGATTGACTGTTTTGATCTCCTTGCAGTCCAAGGGACTCTCAAGAGTCTTTCCCAACACCAGAGTTCAAAATTATCAATTCTTCAGCATTCAGCCTTCTTTATGGTCCAACTCTCACATCCATACATGACTACTGGAAAAACCATAGCTTTGACTATGCAGACCTTTGTTGACAAAGTGATGTCTCTGCTTTTTAATATGCTGCCTAGGTTTGTCATAGCTTTCTGTCCAAGGAGCAAGTGTCTTTTAATTTCATGGCTGCAGTCACCATCTGCAGTGATTTTGGAGCCCAAGGAAAGAAAGTCTCTCACTGTTCCCATGGTTTCCCCATCTATTTGCCATAAAATGATGGGACTAGATTCCATGATCTTCGTTTTTTGAATGTTGAATTTTAAGCCATCCTTTCATTCTCCTCTTTCACCTTCATCAAGAGGCTCTTTAGTTCCTCTTTGCTTTCTGCCATAAGGGTGTTGTCATCTGCATATCTGAGGTTGTTCATATTTTTCCTGGCAGTCTTGATTCCAGCTTATGCTTCATCCAACCCAAATTTTGCATGATGTACTCTGAATATAAGTTAAATAAGTAGGGTGACAGTATACAGCCTTGAGTTACTCCTTTCCTGATTTTGAACCAGCCTGTTGTTCCATGTCCGCTTCTGATTGTTGCTTCTTAACCTACATATAGATTTCTCAGGAAGAAGGTAAGATGGTCTGGTATTCCCATCTCTTTAAGAATTTTCCAGTTTGTTGTGATCCACACAGTCAAAGACTTTAGCATAGTCAATGAAGCAGAAGTGGATATTTTTTCTGGAATTCTCTTTCTTTTCCTGTGATCCAACAGATGTTGGCAATTTGATCTCTGATTCCTCTACCTTTTCTAAATCCAGCTTGAACATCTGGAAGTTTTCAATTCATGCACGGTTAAAGCCTGGCTTGGAGAATTTGAGCATTACTTTGCTAGCATGTGAAATGAGTGCAATTGTGAGGTAGTTTGAACATTCTTGGCATTGCCTTTCTTTAGGATTGGAGTGATAACTGACCTTTTCCAGTCCTGTGGCCACTCCTGAGTTTTCCAAATTTCCTGGCATATTGAGTGCAGCACTTTAACAGTGTCATCTTTTAGGATTTGAGATAGCTCAGCTGGCCTTCCGTCACCTCCACTATCTTTGTACTGATTCTTCCTAAGACCCACTTGACTTTGCACTCCAGGATGTCTGGCTCTAGGTGAGTGATCATACCATCATGGTTATCTGGGTCATGAAGATCTTTTTTTTGTATCATTCTGTGTATTAGTGCTACCTCTTCTCAATATCTTCTGCTTCTGTTAGGTCCATACCGTTTTTGTCCTTTATTGTGCCCATCTTTGCATGAAATGTTCCCTTGATAGCTCTAATTTTCTTGAAGAGACCTCTAGTTTTCCCCATTCTATTGTTTCCCTCTATTTCTTTGTATTGTTCGCTTAGGAAGGTTTTCTTATTTCTCCTTGCTATTCTTTGGAACTCTGTATTCAGATTGGTATATCTTTCCTTTTCTCCTTTGCCTTTCACCTCTTCTTGTCTCAGCAATCTGTAACAGCTCCTCAGACAGCCATTTGTCTTTGTGCATTTCTTTTTCTTGGGGATGGTTTTATCACTGCCTCCTGTACAGTGTCGTGAACATCCATCCATGGTTCTTCAGGCACTCTGTCTATAAAATCGAATCCCTTGAATCTATATGTCACTTCCACTGTGTAATCATAAAGGATTTAAGTTATACCTGAATGGTCTAGTGGTTTTCCCTACTTTCTTCAATTTAAGTGTGAATTTTGTAATAAGCATTTTATCATCTGAGCCGTAGTCAGCTCCTGGTCTTGTTCTTGCTAACTGTACAGAGCTCCTCCATCTTCAACTGCAAAGAATATAATCAATCTGGTTTCAGCATTGACCATCTGGTGACGTCCGTATGTAGTGTTGTTTCTCATGTTGTTGGAAGAGGGTGTTGGTTTCTGTCTTGGCATGCAGAAATGCTACTATTGTCTTGTTTCTTTAATTGTCCTTGTTGGTTATCTATTTTATATTAGTAGTATGTAATGTTAATTCCAAATCCCTAATTTATCCTGCCTCTATGCCTTTCCAGTTTGGTAACCATAAATTTGTTTTTGAAGTTTGTCAATCTATTTCTGTTTTGTAGACAAATCCGTATATATCATTTTTTTTAGATTCCACATGTAAGTGATACCATGATAATTGTCTTTCTCTGAGTTACTTGACTTAGTATGATTATCTCTAGGTTTATCCATGTGGCTGCAAATGGCATTATTCCATTCTTTTCTTCTGGCTAAAATTGTTGTGTGTATGTGTGTGTATAAACACACACACATACACACATATATATATACACACACATATATATACATACATTGCATCTTCTTTCTTTATCCATTCCTCTGTTGATGGGCATGCAGGTTTTTTCCATGTCTTGGCTATTGTAAATAATGCTGCAATGAACGTAAGAGTGCATGCAACTTTTTGAGTTATGATCTTTTTGGATATACACCCAGGAGTGGGATAGATGGGTTATATGGTAGTTCTATTTTTAGTTTTTTAAGGAACTCCCATTCTGCTCTCCATAGTGATTGTGCCAGTTTATATTCCCACCAACAATGGGGGAGGATTCTCTTTCCACCACACCCTCTCCATCACTTATTTGTAGGCTTTATGATGAGTGCCATTGTGACCAGTGTGAAGTCATCCTTCATTGTAGTTTTGATTTGCATTTTTCCAATAACAATGTTGACATCTTTTCATGTGCCTTTTGGCCATCTGTATGTCCTCTTTGGAGAAATGTCTATTTAGATCTTCTGCCCATTTCTTTGTTTACTTCATATTGAGCTACATGAGCTGTTTGTTATACCTACTACATGAGCTGATTTATACCTGTCGGTCACATTGTTTGGAAATACTTTCTTCCATTCTGTGTGTTGTCTTTTTGTCTTGTTTATGGTTCCCTTTGCTGTGAAAAGCCTTTGAGTTTAATTAGGCTCCATCTGATATTTTTATTTTTACTTTGATTCTTCTAGGAGGTGGATCCAAAGAGCTATTGTTGCAATTTATGTCAAAGTATGTTCTGTCTATATTTTTTATAGAAGTTTTATATTATCTGATCTTACATTTATGTCTTTAATTCATTTTGAGTTTATTTTTATCTATGGTGTTAGAAAATGTTCTAATTTCATTCTTTTACATGTACCTTCCCAGTTTTCCCAGCAGCACTACGTGAAGAGGCTGACTTTTCTCCATTATATGTTCCTGCCTTCTTTGTCATAAATTAATGGACCATAAGTGGATGAATTTATTTCTGGGCTTTCTATCCTGCCCCATTGATCTATATGCCCCCTTTGTGCCAATACCATACTATTTTGATTGCTGTAGCCTTGTGATATAGTCTGAAGTCAGGGAGCCTGATTCCTCCAGCTTTGTTTTTTCTTTCTGAAGATTGCTTTGGCTATTCGGGATCTTTTGTGTTTCCATACAGATTGTAAAGTTTTTTTTTTTTTTAATTGTTTTTCTTT
>NW_011495025.1:3291463-3329830 GCF_000754665.1 Bison bison bison | reverse complement strand
TTAAAGTTTTTTTTTTTTTTTCATAGTTTTTCTTAGCTTGAGCCTTTGGTCAGTATGTAGTGTCCTTTTTTGTCTCTTATGACAGTCTTTATTTTAAAGTCTATTTTGTCTGATATGAGTATTGCTGTTCCAGCTTTCTTTTTATTTCTGTTTACACAGAACATCTTTTTCCATCCTCTCACTTTCAGTCTGTATATGTCCCGGGATCTGAAGTAGGTTTCTTGTAGACAGCATATATGTGGGTCTGGTTTTTGTATCTGTTTGGCCAGTCTGTATCTTTTAGTTGGAGCATTTAATCCCTTTATACTTAAGGTAATTATTGAGACATATGCCCTTATTGCCATTTTGTGTTTGGATCACTTTTTCTTTTTTGTGTGTGCATATTGTAGATTTTTGGCTTGTGATTCCCATGAAGTTTTGATATACCAGTCTACATATTTAATACAGCAGCTAACAAGATTGTTTTCAGTTTCTGGTCTCTTAATTTCAACTGCATTTTCAATATAGTATGTCCCCTACCTACACACCTTCAAGTTGCAAACTTTCAAAGATGTGAATGTTTCTTTATGTGTCAAATCACATGTTAGTTTGTACGTCTAGCACACATTGTCACGTGCATGCATCCTCTACAGGTGGTGGTGTTTTTGTGTCATTTATTGCACAATACTGTGTAGAGTACAGTACTACAGCATCTTTATTTCAAGTCCAGAATGTCCATAAGCAAGAGGTAGATAGAATTAAATCTAGCAAGGAACCAGAACCTGTGCCATTAATGTCAGGTGTGAGTAAGACTGCAGCTTAGCCTCCATCTCCTATTGCTGACAAACCTTGGGCTCTAACGTCTTCTCCCTCATCTCCCTCCTCCAATCAGCAGCTCTTCTTGCTTGTTCACTTGATGCTAGTCCTTGTATGCCAGCTGTTGTACTATACTGGTGTAGTTCTCAAGGTACTATACTGTAAGATTAAAGAGGTACTCTTTATTTTTTGCTATTTTTATTTGTGTGAAAATCATTATAAACTTATTACAGTACAAGGCTATATAGCTGATTATGTTAGTTGGGTACCTAAAATAACTTTGTGGGACTTATGAACAAACTGAATATATAAATTTGCTCTTAGAATGGAACTATTTGTATGCAGGGGACTTGCTGTATCCTGAATTTGTACTCACTTAGCAGTTGCTGGTTTTGATTCTGTGCTTGTTTGTGGATGATTTCTTACTTTGATTGTATGTTTGCCCTTACTGTTGATCTTTCGTATTTGTGATACTTCTGTTTCTAGCCATGGCCTTTCCTGTTTAGAGTCCTTTAGGAATTGTTGTAAAGCTGTTGTGATGTCAGATTGCCTTAACTTCACTTGCCTGTGCATTTTTTTGATTTCTCTATTGAATCTGAAAAAGAGCCAAGTTTACTAGCTTTTTTATTATTTTATCTTTTTTTAAATCACATTTTCTCCTTCTCAATTTTTCCCCAATGACATGTGCTTGCATGTGCACACGTGAAAGTGCAAAAATATACATTTATCAATGGTATCTATTATACTTTTTTATGATCTATGATTGGCCAATGCATAAAACATACACCAGAAATGATTCTTACAACTTAAGCAGAATATACTTTTAGAATATCCTGCTTGAACTAATCCTATTTTTAAAGAATTTAATGCCATTCAACATTTAGTTTTCAGTTTGCTTTTTTACATCTTTCAATTTTGTGTTATAATGCTGTATAAACTTTATCATTTTATTCCTGACTCATGTTCCAAATGCCTTGTTGGTTATAATAATGGGTATTTTTTGGAATCTCAGCTCTTAAAGGAAATAAGCTGATAAATCCTCAGTTCAGTTCTGTCACTCAGTCATGTTCGACTCTGCGACCCCATGGACTGCAGCATGCCAGGCTTCCCTGTCCATCATCAACTCCCAGAGATTATTCAAACTCATGTCCATCAAGTCAGTGATGCCATCCAACCATCTCATCCTCTGTTGTCCCCTTTCTTCTCCAGCCTTCAATCTTTCCCAGCATTAGGATCTTTTCCAGTGAGTCAGCTCTTCGCATCAGGTGGCCAAAGTATTGGAGATTCAGCTTCAGCATCAGTCCTTCCAATGAATATTCAGGAATGATTTCCTTTAGGATACCAGGTTGAATCTCCTTGCAGTCCAAGGGACTCTCAAGAGTCTTCTCCAACACCACAGTTCATAAGCATCAATTCTTCGGCACTCAGCCTTCTTTATAATCCAACTCTCACATCCATACATGACCACTGGAAAAACCATAGCTTTGACTAGATGGACCTTTGTTGGCAAAGTAATGTCTCTGCTTTGTAATATGCTATCTAGGTTGGTCATAACTTTTCTTCCAAGGAGTAAGCATCTTTTAATTTCATGGCTGCAGTCACCATCTAATGTACTTAAACTGTTTTTATAGTACAGCAGAATGACTTAGTAGAATCATTAGAGCATTTAGGCAGGATGAACAGCAAAGGCAGTTTTATTTTCATACTAGCTGGATAGTGACTATGCATTTGGTATGTGTCCTTGTATACATGAAGTGGAAGCAGCAATGACACTTGCAGCTTTTCCAGCCAGAATATCTTTTTAGAAAGGACACCAGATTTTGAAGACAGATAAAGGTTTTCCAACTTGCCTCTTTCACTTAATAGCCTATGTGACCTTTAGTGACAATTTCAACTTACTAAGGACCAGTTTCCTGTTTTTCTGAGAAGAGACAATAACAGACATTGTACATTCTTGAGAGGATTCATATAAATTACTTGATACCAGTGCTTGGCATGTAACTATATTCTGTTAGTGTAGTGGCAAAGATTACAGAAGTAGAGGAAAGTGTGAATATAAGTAACTAATTTTGGCACGTTTGTAAACTATGTTTTCTTTGATTTATAAACATTATTTGTGGTAGCTGATTTTAATATACAGGTGTTGTATTACTCTTGATGTTAGATGAGATTAATCAAAAATTTGGAGAGAAAACCATTACATATTTTTTATTCATATAGCAATATTCTGTAAAATTCAAAACCTCTACATATTAAAAAGTCAGATAAGTCAGCAGTGTAAAATAATAAAAAATATACATAGTAAAATTCCTCTTTTTCATCATGTTTTGCTTACTTTTTCTATAGAATGTGATAGTTATTTGTTAATTCTGTTTAATAAGCACACATATGTTTTATGAATCAGAATTTTTAAAAAGGTGTGTTTATAGTTTAATAAACACAATTTAATAAATATTAAATTTTATACAATTAAACACAATTTAATAAATATTGGTATTTTCATTCCTTGGAAAGTGTCTGGGGTTAAGTTACTTATAAAATGTATCTGCCAAAAACTGAATTGTTTAATATTCCTTTGTCCTTCTGAGAGAATCTGGAAGAAGAAATTGAATTGTTTGCTTACATAGAAAAATATTGGAAAAAAGCTATATTAAATCACATGCATGTGGAAATTAATTGATGGTCCAATAAAATAAATTTTAATGTACTTCAAATGTTTCTTTTCTCCAGATTGCTTCCTTGTAATTTTTTTATGTAAGGTGAAAGGAAGTATTTAAATAAGTTCTGTTGTAATTTAATTAAAGTATTATTTGGCCTTTCATTTCATTTTCAAAATAATATTTGAAAAATAAAGATAAACCTAAAATCCTTTGATAAAGAATTCTATCCTCTCTGTCATGAACTTGATTTACCACAGTCTCATTTCTTTCTATGGTCCCTTTCATTGTTTCTCCTTAGGCAAGTTTGAACTAGTAGCTGTTTATATATATATATCTTTGTCAGGGTCTCGCTCACTTCTAAATATTTTCAAATGTCATTGCCTGAGAAAGATCCCGTATCACTTCCACTCCAATTGGCTAATTTTTTTCTAAACAACCATTCAGTGACAGCAAATGTTATTGGTTCCTTACGTGTTACTACTTTTTTGCCCTCTCCTCACATTCTAATAGGAGTCTAAATAAACACAACTTGTTAATTCTCATTTTAAATTTATATTGGAAAAAGTGGCCACATTTTCACTTACCCTTTTCAAAAAATAAAAACCATCCCTTTACATATTACATCTTAGATTATCTAATCTCCATTTCACTATTGTCTGAATAGCAGCTCTAGAAGTTTTGTAAGAGGAAAGTTAGAAGGTTTGGCCATTAATAATCCATAAGGTATTTTTTGGTAAATATATATCAGTGTCAAATTATGTTTACCTAAATTATGTATGTATTTTGTTAACCAACTTGGATAACTTTCATATCTTATTAAGGATTTAAGGGAAAGAGCAAGAGAGTTCCAGAAAAACATCTAAAGAGCCTCTTGATGAAAGTGAAAGAGAAGAGTGAAAAAGTTGGCTTAAAGCTCAACATTTAGAAAACTAAGATCATGGCACCCAGTCCCATCACTTCATGGGAAATAGATGGGGAAACAGTGGAAATAGTGGCTGACTTTATTTTTCTGGGCTCCAAAATCACTGCAGATGGTGATTGCAGCCATGAAATAAAAAGACGCCTACTCCTTGGAAGGAAAGTTATGACCAACCTAGACAGCATATTAAAAAGCAGGGACGGTGCTCGCTTCGGCAGCACATATACTAAAATTGGAACGATACAGAGAAGATTAGCATGGCCCCTGCGCAAGGATGACACGCAAATTCGTGAAGCGTTCCATATAAAAAAAAAATAATAATAAAAAGCAGGGACGTTACTTTGCCAACAAAGGTCCCTATAGTCAAAGCTATAGTTTTTCCAGTGGTCATGTATGGATGTGAGAGTTGGACTATAAAGAAAGCTAAGTGCTGAAGAATTGATGCTTTTGAACTGTGGTGTTGGAGAAGACCCTTGAGAGTCCCTTGGACTCCAAGGAGATCCAACCAGTCCATCCTAAAGGAGATCAGTCCTGGGTGTTCATTGGAAGGACTGATGTTGAAGCTGAAACTCCAATAATTTGGCTACCTGATGGGAAAAGCTGACTCATTTGAAAAGACCCTGATGCTGGGAAAGATTGAGGGCGGGAGGAGAAGGGGATGACAGAGGATGAGATGGCTGGATGGCATCACTGACTCGATGGACATGGGTTTGGGTGATCTCCAGGAGTTGGTGATGGACAGGGAGGCCTGGCATGCTACAGTTCATGGGGTTGCAAAGAGTCGGACATGACTGAGTGACTGAACTGAACTGAACTGAAGGGAAAGAGAGAGGGTTCACTTTTAAGTGAATTTAATTTAAGGGAAAGAGTATTTCTTAAGGAGAGGGTAAGGAAGAGAAAAGGAGGAGTAACCTGAGGGGAGAAGGGGAGGAGAAGGAACATTAGTTTTGTGTATTGTTAGTGAGGTTTGTGATGACTACTATCTCTTCATGGAAAAAATTAAATGATGAGTTATAACAGTTTTTATCATTAAAATATTATAGAGCTATTTTATTGACCAAGTGAAGAAAACAAAATAAAATTCTCCTTTAAATCAACATAAGACAAAAGCAGAACCTAGTGGAATCATATGAACTTCTTGGGAAACCCAAGTTAAATTTGTTAACTTAAACTTTGCAGACTCATTGAAATGGATGGTAATCATAGTAAAGAATCCCAAGATGAGGTCTGATCATGTGAATACAGCACTCTGAGCTGTGCTCTACACACAGTGAACACATTATAATAAATATGTGAAGATAATTTTTACTCTAAGTGACACATTTAGTAGCAAGAAGACCAGAGCCAGAGGCCCAGTCATATTATGTGTATATGCATGCTAAGTCTCTTCAGTAGTGTCCAACTCTTTTTTTGCAACGTTATGGACTGTAGCCCGCCAGGCTCCCAGTCCATGAGATTCTCCAGGTAAGAATACTGGAGTGAGTTGCCATTTACTCCTCCAAGGGATCTTCTTGACCCAGGGACTGAACTGAGTCTCTTGTGTCTCTTGCATTGGCAGGCGGGGGAAACCAGTCACATTAGTAGACCAGAATTAGTACATTTGCATTTGAGATATGAAATCCCAAACTTTGCTCATGCATTGTATCTCTTAATTATAACAGGGTTGGATTCATGTAGGCTCCCCTAAAGGGCAGATTCCTAAATGTGTAGATTTTGGAACGAGAGAATTAGAAGCAATAAATAATTAAAAATATACTAAGTGGAATAAGATGGTATTTACTGAAAATGTTTTGAATTTTAAATGTAAACACTTCTGAAACTGTATCAGTAAAATCCTCTCAATTTAAAGAAAACACAATAGCTTATAGAAAACTTAGCATAATCATTTGATATTGGATTTAAGCAAAGCATGTCTCTAGCTTTCAGCCATGATTCTGACTTAGTGGTTCCTGTATTAAAAGAAAAGATGCCAAAAATGATGTTATTATGACCTGAAAATTAAACCTCTGAATGTTCAAATTGATAAGTAAAGCACCACCACAGCGAAATATATGCACAATCATGAATTGTACAGTAATCAAATTTTAATGCGGGGGGGAACATTAGTGTAGAAGCACATGACTCACAAAAAAATGTGTTTTGGTTTTGCTCTTTTTTTTTCTGCAGGAAAAAGTTCAGCACTTACAGAAGGCTTTTGCTTCAAGAGTAGATAAATCCACACAAACTGAACTTCTAGGCTATGATGTAAGTAGCTATATAAAACCATTTTTATCTTTTTTATTGGTATTCAGACCTCCACAGCTTATTTACTTCTATTGCTGCTATGTCCATGCATTGATTTAATAGGATTTAGTGGTACACCATTTATCTTTTGCTCTTAAATAGTCCCCAAATACCTTCTGGAACTGAAAAAGATAATTACAGGCCCTGACTAGCATACCAATGTATTATTAATTTCTTTAAACCAACATCTCTAATACAGTCTTCTGAATTAGTGAATTTGCAGACATGTGCAAGAGATGTATTAGAAAACTAAGACAATTTATTTTTAAGAAAGTTCTGATTTATTTATTAACAGATTAATAAAGTTATTATATTTTCAATCACCAAAGGCCAAGTACATCATTTTTACATTGTGGCACATAAAAGGGAGCACAACTTTGCAGAGAAATTTACAATACTAGTTTAGCTCTTGGGCTTTGGTGTGGGCTGCAGAAAGTAATTTAATTGAAAGTTAGCATTTTTTTCTTCATGTGAAATATTTGTTGAACTGTCAAAATAGGAATGTAAAACATGTTTTAATACAAGATGACTTCCAGTAGCACTAAATGATTTTAGAAAACTTTGATTCAAATATCTACTTAAACAAAGCTATGAAATTTTCACTTTGCCTAAGTTCACAACTTTAAATTTTCTTTCGATGAAAACATAAATGAGTTATCTTCTTTATGTTGAACCTAATATTTGTGAGAATACTCTGCTTTTTAAAAAAAATTATTATTATTTTTACCACTCTATTGGCAAGTAGTAATAGAATAGAAATAATTTTAGATCTCATGAGGGGATTTAATGACAAATTGTCAACCGATCTTCATGTTCTTATTTGTGTTGCCTTTCAAAGTGCATTAACATATGTAACATAAAGCTGTCTATCTCTATTAGGAAATAAACCAGAGTTTTGAATTTCAGCTAAAATGGTTTTCAGATAGTTATGTGCATTATTTTTTAATTCAAAAAATTAAAAGCTATCCTTCTTTTGAGTTATTCTCTTATACTTATTTCATGTTTATTCTTAATACCTAAATATTCTAGATATCAATATTCTGACTATAATACTTCTTCAATTCCAGTGCTTTGATATTTAAATGATAATGTTTCAGATATTTAAAAGTAAATGTTTTTAGTAAGTTCAAATATGCTTTAGTGCACTAATTCAATATTTATCTGTTTAAGAGGAGTTATTGTTTAATTTTTTTTTTCTAGTACATATTATTGTGCTTAGGTCTTTGGGATATAAAACCAGTACGTATTTTACAATTAATAATCCATATGTTTTTAAATCTGTGAGTCAGTTGTCCAATAAGAACAATAAATTCATAGTCCACATTAAATCTTATTTCAACATAAATTCATTTAACACAGGAGCTGCAAGTAAACTTAGAATTCACCTATTTCAGTGCCCTCAATTTTTAAACAAGTTGACTAAGTTCCAGAAAAGTGAAGTCACTTGTTCACTAATGCACATTCTTTGTGGAAATCTGATCTTTTAAAAAGTAGTGATTATCCTTATAACAAGGAAAAAGGAAGTAGTCATGCATTTGCACTCAGATATTTCATTTTACTTAATTTAAGAGACTGATGTTTAGCAGACTAAATTCTAAATTTCTAAATAACTGAATGTAAATGTAGACTGTAACCCTCTTAGATCTACAGCACTATTGGTGCCAGTCAGAAATGCCCACTAAGACATGATGGTATCTGTGGGGAGAGAGCTAAGTTCTAGCTACTAGATATTCCTTATGCCTGACATTTGAATGCCTGTCTGTGCCCCATACTTTTCTTGATTTTACAAAATGTCTTATATCAATGGTATTTAATTCTCCAAACATGTAAACAAAAATTAAAGCCATGATCATAGTTAATTCTTGATCATACCTAGCCTCTTCTCATATCTGACAATGAGAGCTTAATGTATTTTACTAGATAAAAGTAATGTTAAAGAATAATTTCTTAGTAGTGAGTCCTTAATGGATCCCCTTGTACAAGTTTCTGATATGATTTGGGTAGTTATTAACATAGAATAATGTTCTAAAGATTTCATATTTTGTACTTCTTGGTGATATATTTTAGGACATAAGCATCAGAATCAGGACAAAGATATGCATGCAGAACCTTCCACCAGTAACTAGATGTAACTGTCATAATAGATTTTAAGGCAATTGGTATTAAAAAAACAAAAAACAAAAAAAAACTGGGATGGGAAATATTTTAAATAAAACAAGTAAAGTATTTTAAATCTGCTGAGTTGTAACTATTTGGAATATTATTCATTAATGTAACTTTTTCATGACTGAAATATATTTTCTATAATTTTCAATAATGGTTTATAATTTTTTATATTTTTGTATGCAATAAGAATAATTTGTTATCTTTGATATTTTGCTCACATTTTCTCAGGAAATATAATTTGATCTTTAATTTATCACAAGTGTATATACATATATATACCTACATACATGCTATTTGACATTTGCAATAGTATTTGTGAGAAGAAAAATGTTCTAGAAATCTGGCATATTATGGATGATGTTTTCACCTCTTTCTTTTTAAAGCTGTCAATATTAGCCACAAATTGTTCTTTACTGATCTTTATGGATCATGTTTCAGTGACATGAATGTTAGAATATAATCAGTCATGTCCGACTCTTTGCGATCCTATGGACTGTAGTCTACCAGGCTCCTCTGTCCATGGGATTTTCCAGGCAAGAGTACTGGAGTGGGTTGCCATTTCCTTCTCCAGGGGATCTTCCTGACCCAGGGAACGAACCCAGGTCTCCTGCATTGCAGGCAGATGCTTTACCCTCTGAGCCACCAGGGAAGCCCTATAAGAGACTACAGTATCTATTAATATAATTTCCTTGTGAAGATAGCTGTTACTACACATTTTGCTTAAGATGGGAAATAGAATCCCCGGGAGATATTAATTATAATGAAAACTATTAAAAGAAATTTCAAAATTTCAAAAGATATTAATTTCCCAAAAGATATTAATTATAATGAAAACTATTAAAAGAAAGTTCCAAATTTCCAAATTCACTACAGTGATTAAGTTCAAAGGTTTGTACAATAAACAACTTCTAGCCTGCCACAGATTTATCAAGAGTCTTAAAACTAATGTTAAAGTACAACATGCTCTGACTTCTAATGCAAGTGGCAAGAATTATTTAAAAATAATTTCAGAGTGTCTCAGCAAAGGCCTATAAACACAATAGTTCTTATGATGAGGGAGATTGTTAAATAAATGATGAATGTGTCTTAAATAATCAATGCCAATTTAACCTCTTTCACCCTCCTCTGTCTGCACAGGTTTAGTTTATTGAAAGATCAAAGAATAATTTCTTAGGTGTCAGTTGTGTTATTACAACAGAATGGAAGATGAATAGATGTAGTCAGGTAGCAATGTTGTCGATTACAAGATTATGTTAAGAGGTAGGCAAGATTCTTCTGATTACATCAGCTGTATAAATAGATACTTCAACAAAGCACATTTGCTGCCTATAAAAATTTTATAGTTTGAACTACTGCAAATAACATTTTGGTTAAAGCAGTTGAGAATGAATGACCAAAATGCTACACTGAAATTTTATTTTCTGACAGTGAGAAGATTCAGATCCTTTAATTAATTTGACACCATTATGGACAATTTTTTAACTTCCTCGGGCTTCCCTTGTAGCTCAGTTGGTAAAGGATCTGCCTGTAGTACAGGAGACCTGGGTTCGATCCCTGGATTGGGAAGATCTCCTGGAGAAGGAAATGGCAACCCACTCCAGTATCCTCGCCTGGAAAATCTCATGGACAGAGGAGACTGGTGGGCTGTAGTCCACAGGGTTGCAAAGAGTCGGACACGACTGAGTGACTAACACTTTGTTGTTCTACAGAAGATTGTCATTTTCAAAGTGACTGATTAACTTTAGGTGTAAGTTTTCCTTTCAGTTACTTCCTAAACTTGACTCAGAACAGTCATAGTGTCTTGAGACTGCTCTTTTAGGCAGAAACATTGAAGTTTTAAGATCTTCCACTCAGTGGCATATATTTTACACTTATATTTAAAACAAGTGTTTAGTTGAACTAGGAATGTTTTGTTCATACTTTAAGAGTTTTAAAGTTACCAGGTATTTCATCAGGTATTATTATTCATCACTGTCATTCTAAATATTATTAATAGTTTGTATATGGCTATTTTAAAATCAGCTGAAATGTGGTTTCACACACATTATGTCTCAGTCATACATGAGTGAAGCATAAATCAGTATGGAAACGTATGGTCACACCTCTGTGTGTTCTGCAAATATTTTAATGCATTTCCAAGGGTGGGACTTGCTTTATAAACACAGCTTTCTACTTAACTAGTTGCATTATGAATACAGATTTTGAAAAACTCAATGCAATTACCTGTGTATTTGCAATCTATGCTATTTTTCTCATGTTTAGTTTTGCAGGCCCTCCTGGCACAGTTAGTAGTGTTCAGGGAATTCTAACAAATAAAAAATTGTTCATAATGTAAGGAATAAGAGTAATTAGTTTTTACACTAATTGTTTTATTAGCTATTAGAGCAGGAGAGTATTTTGTGTTATGCTAATATATTATGTCAACTTATGTGTTAAGCCCGGGCTTCCCAGGTAGCTCAGAAGGTACCTGGTCTTCTGCCTGCAATTCAGGAGACCAGTGTTTAATCCCTGGGTCAGGAAGATCCCCTGGAGAAGGAAATGGCAACCCACTCCAGTATTCTTGCCTGGAAAGATCCTGTGGATCGAGGAGACTGGCAGGCTACTGTCTATGGGATCACAAAGAGTGGGAGACGACTGAGTGACTAACACTTTCATGGGTTAAGTCCGATTCTAAGATTGAATAACTATTGATTAGGCTGTCTCATCCGACTGCTAATAAAGTGTAGTTTCTTAAATCTGTTTTAGATCCATCTGTTGCTATCATCTTTCTTAAATTCAGTTCTTATCCTGATCATGCTTCAATGTGATCCAGTATTTAGTAAAGGAGTGCCTTCCCCCAATGTGCTTCATTCTTTAATATTTACTTAGCTCAGGTATTTATGTTGGTTTTTAGAAACAACAACAACAAAAAAATCAGGTTTAAAACTGAATGATATATTCCAGGTTTTCTTTCTCTCTTTTTTTGTAAGGTTTTTAAAATAGCATTTAATACTTAAAAGTTAACATGTGTATAACAGAAAGCCAAAAAACACAAGAAGCAGAAAACAAAGTCATTCATAATCACAAGCAGTTTACCATTTGATGTGTCCTTCTGGGTCTCATTTGTGTATTTCTTTTGAAGTCCAATTTTTGTATTACATTAAAGGCAACTTTCAGACAAGAACATTGATGAAAACACTGGAAACAACATCTGCCACACTTTTTTGCTAATTAATGGAGGAATCACAGCTTACCTAGTGGTAACATTCTGAGGGCATCACTTCTGAAAATCCATGCATGTATTCATTCAACAAATATTGATAAGTGCTTCCTGGAAGCCAGGCCTTGTTCTGCGTACTTGAGCTACATCCTTTAACCAAACAAATAATCCCTCAGGGAGTTTGCATTTCATTATTATATTTAAAACAAAACCAAATAAAAATAAGCAAAGTATATGGTATGTTAGAAGCTCCTAAGTGCAGTATAAAAGAGAAAAAACACAGGGAAAAGATAATGGTGAGTGTAGGGGTATGGTCAGGGTTATGATCAGAAACTTTATATCAAGTAATCTGGACAGATCTGAGGGTGACATGTGCCTTGTGAGACTTGAAGGAGGTGAGGTGGAAATCACCAGTAGCCAGAAATCCTTTTGTGGTGTGAATCTTGAAACCTGTTGAAGACCCTCAGTCAGAACAAATTGATGTGTCTTGGCTCCATGGATAAGAATAATTGGCTTCATTTAAGGGCCCTCTGTTATAAAAATAGACATTAAACCCTAGAATCAGACCCAGTATACCAAGCGACTCACACTAGCGGAACCCAGACCACCCGAGGGAACAGCCTGCTCAGCCTCTTAAGATCATATTCACTTATCATAGGCACTGAGAAGAGAGCTGGGTGAAATCAAGTTCGATAAGTAAATTACATTTGCTTTTCTTCCTTTTTTTTTTGCTTGCATTGTCTCCACCCTCTTCTCTCTCTCTGTACCATTATTCTTCAGCCCAGGCAGTGCTAACTGTATAAACTTTAAATGTATAATTAGATTTCATTGTATATCTACACATCCCATTTATTAGAGATATGCTACTAAAAGTGAATAAAGCACTAAGTAATTACTTGGTGAAAAATGAATATATTAACTAAAAGACTCTAATGTTATTTTTATAATCTAAAAAATCTGTAACAAATCAGTATGCATTATTTTACTTTATTCACAAGAATCATACAGAAGTACATATTGCTACCCTACATTTTTACTCTATATTTGTTATATTGAACTAATATTTTGCAGTGACTACTTTGCGCCTTTTAGAAGACATAATATTAAATGCAAATCAGCATAGTCAACCAGGTGAGGTGAAAATCACCTTTTAAAACATGGATGACAAAATGCAGTTGTCCTTAACATACTGCATTGAATGGCTCGTTTTAAAATCCTGAATCTTTATCTAGGAACTAGATCATTCCTGGAATATCTCCAGGTCTTTAGTTCTTGCTACATAGAATTGGTGTTAGTTAGCTGATAGTTCTTTTGTTAAGTGAATCTGTGGTTGAAATGCTGATGGGGGAAATAGCAAGGCTAAGTTTTAACCAAGAAAACTCATATAATTATAGAATATTAATTAAAGCAAAAGAGCACACTCACAAGTATTTTATATAGCTCAAATTATGTGGGGGAGGAAAAATTACTTTCCCTCTACCCTTCTTGGCCGAGGACCCCACTCTACAATAATAAGAGACAGAATAGCTGTAGAAAACAAACAAGTTTAGTAATATGTATACTGCCTGTATAAGCGGGAGATACCCAGGAAAGCAGTAATTCCTTGAAATGGCCTAAACCACCACCATTTCTAGCTGAAGACAAAAGGATGGGAGTAGGGAGGGTGGTTATGGGAAGTTTCCAGGAAAAAATACAGTAAACAAAGGATATGATTGTTATGCAGATTTAAGTTGGTGCCTTCTTCATAAATAGAATTTTCTAGAGATTTGGTCATCTTCCTTCTTCTGGTACAGAGAAGGAGATACTCTTACAAATAGAGGTTCATCTTAAAAATGTGAATTCTTCTTACAAAAGGTAACTTCTTAGTTTTTTAGAGCTTCTCCTGCTGTTTCTTAAAAATAACAAACTCAAGATAAACCATTTGTCAAAGAAGCATGTTTTGGTGTAGTATATTTTGCTCTCCTTCAACTAGTAATAGTGAGTATCATACTTGCTTAAAATTATGTTGATTCTGTGATAGTACTGATATGAGAAAAGTAGCTATTTGTTGAAAAGAAAATTTTTCCAACCCACTTCTATTTCCATCTGAGATTGCCATCTCTGTAGGAAATCTAATTTCAAAATTTCAGATAGTTCCTTAGAAAATTCTAGAAGTCATTTTAGTATTTTCCAGTATGCTAAATGTCATTGCATAAAAGAGAGTCCCTTCTGAAGGAAGAAAACAAAATGTATATACTAAAGACATCTCTCAGTGTCTATTTATCATGATTATGGAATTGTTGCTAATCAGAATTTGTATTAAGTTCTAAGTTTACTCAAGTACTTGTTCAATGTAAATCTTTGAGTGTTTATATTTACTGATTTCTAGAGAAAGGAATCGTTTCCTTTAATGTGGTCTACAAGTAAGAAAATCTGTAAAATGAAATTTATTCTTTATATATATATACACATATCCTTGCAATGTAAGTATAAAAATATTATACAGATAAATATATAAAGTGTTAGTCACTCAGTGGTGTCTTGACTCTTTGTGACCCATGGACTGTAGTCCACCAGGCTCCTCTACTGTTCTCAGGCAAGAACACTGGAGTGGGTAGCCATTACCTTCTCCAGGGGACCTTCCCAACCCAGGAATTGATTCCCATTTCCCAACCCAATGCCTTGCATTGCAGGCAGATTATCTACCATCGAAGCCACCAGAGAAGCCCATCAGTAAAGCTGTATATATACCTAAACGCATACATACACACAAATACTTACATGACATAACTTTAAAAAAGAACCTACATTTATTTACTATTTTTATTATACAGCATAGGATTAGATGCAAATTTTTAAACTTTTGCATGTATATAATAAGAATTAAATTATACACTAATATGTTTTAAATCACTATTCAAATTTTAATATGATTAAATTGGAAATAGAAAAATATTGGCTGGGTATATTTGTGATCTAATTATGTCATATTTTGTATGAATTAATATTTAACTGTTTTTCAAAGGTAGTAGTCACATTGACTCCCTAAAAGCATTAACTTTCAGTAACTTCCATAAAGAATTTCAGATTGAACCTAAAATATATAGAAATACATATCATATTTCTAGGAATTTATACCTCATACTTTTTTTTAAGCCAAGAACAGATATTATTTCCCTTGCATACACCTATTTCCTTTACTGTTTCTAGTAGTTTTAATCACATTAATTAGAATTCTTAACTCTTATGAACTTTATAGTAAACATTAAGAAGTAAGCAATTATAGACTGTATGTTACTTTTTGTTTTAGTCACTGAGTCACTTCTGACTGTTTGCGATGGAGCCTGCTAGGTTCCTCTGTCCATGGGATTTCCCGGGCAAGAATACTGGAGTGGGTTGCCATTTCTCTCTCCAGGGAATCTTTCCAGCCCAGGGATCAAACGTGCATTTCCTGCATTGGTAGGCAGATTGGTGTATATTACTACAGCATTCTTTACCTTGGCAAATTAATTATTAATAAATTTTATAATTTCCAGAGGTTTGTCATCTTTTTAATAGTAAAGTCTTTGAATGTAACACAAGAAATATTCACTAACAAACCCAAATATAATAAGTTCCTCTATCATAGGAAGTCAAAAGTAGATAAGCCTGTATTCAGTAATAATTGTTTAATATTATGTCTTATTTGGAAATAATTTATGTATTCAATAAGATTCTATCACTTTACTCAGCAAAACTCTAAGGACGGAAATTACCAAAAGGATTTGCGAAACTACTTAAGTAGACATACAGTAATGTATAATTATTGCTGAAAAGCTCAACTAAAAACTCTTATCCTACTTAAATCACTTGTTCTCAACAGTTATGTTTCAATTACTTTTGAAAACTTTGTGTGACATTAAACAAAGTCAGCCATCATCCTAAGCTGTTTGTTTTACCTATAAATTTTGTAACAGAGATAGTATGAACTTCTTTGACTAGTAAACCCAGATAGAATGAGTGTTACATGTCTGCATTATATTTAATGTTGTTAACACTGAAGTTATGTCTTTTAATTAAACCAATAAACTTCAGATAGCTTTTATTTACTGGTGATTATTCAATATTCTGTGAATTTTTTAAATTGGATTACTGTATTTCTGAAAGTTTCAGGATTACTTAATTCATAAAGCACTTATTTGAAGTCAATTAGAGGTCTTTTACAAAATAATTTTGGCAGTGACATCTGGAGGTAGAAAAATATCACACATCTACAACATGCATATATAGACATCTATAAACATACAGACACAAATATAGATCTTATAGCTTTCATTTAAAAAATTTAGCTATGAGTCAGGTGTATTACTAGTACTTGACTAGTTTTTGAGATCAGATGGATCCAAATTATGTTTCTGGAAGTTTGTCCATTAAGATGTTTGCAATTTTGTTTTTGTTATTGTCGTCTTTGTTGTTCTTGTTTTAGTTTTGTTTTTTTTTTCCCCCCACCCTAGAATTTGTAGAGACTTGGAATTTTTCATTTGCCCATTTTAAAAATAGCTCCTTTTTTTCTATTTCTGATAAGAAGCATCTCCCTAAAGTTAGCATTTCAAAGAGTGGTTCTTAGGTTCTAGAGAAGGTGGAATAGAAAAAGTTTAAGATTTGGTAAATTTTTAAATTTACATTTCAAAGACACAGAGAAAATATCCAAATTTTCTCCAAAATGGGGTTATATTTGCCTGTTATCAGAGGCCTGAGATAATTACTATTTAAGCTTTCCTTATTTTTCTAAAGTGTTGGGTTTCCCTGGTGGCTCAGATGGTAATAGATCCACCTGCAATGAGGGAGACCTGGGTTCAGTCCCTGGGTTGGGAAGATCCCCTGGAGGAGGGCATGGCAACTTGCTCCAGTATTCTTGCCTGAAGAATCCTCCTGGACAGAGGAGCCTGGTGGGTTACAGTCCATGGGGTCGCAGGGTCGGACTCAACTAAGCACACAGAACCAACCTTTTGAAAGCATTTTGAGATGAATAGAGGACTTTAAGGGGGAGGGGGTTAAAAAAAAGAAAAGGTGGACTTCCAATCGTTTCTAGAGCTGCAGCTCTGGTTTTGCAAAGATTTGAAAGGCAAAGTTGTTTCTAATTCCTCAAAGAATTTAGTTGTAGCCTAAATTATATGTCAAGGGACTGAGCTTCCCATCCAACTAGATTATTTTCAGTTTATATCAGGTAGAGGATTTCCAACTAAAATGGAAAAATCCAAGAGCTTTATGGTTTAGTGCAGTATGCCTTTCTGAAAAATGTATATAGAGCATTCAGCAAAGGCCTTATCATGTTACTTTTTTTTCTCCCGAGTGTACAATTCAACCTTAGATCAATTAACCTTTTGAAGAGAAAGGCTCTACTTTTGTTTCGGTCAGTACCTGAATATTAGCCTCTAGCTGATGTTTCTTGATCAGTTTGTAAGAGGGCCTGAGAGAAAATCTGGTCATCTGTTTCTTCTGTGAGGGGATTTTCCCGAGGACTTCTGGCTTATCTGATAAATACAGTGTAATCATGGATGGGAAGAACACCCTTTAGCTACCAATCAGGGTTTCTGTGAATGTGAATGTCCACTAATCTTTATAACTGTTCTCTAAATGTGATAGTTTCTGCTGAAAGGCATGATAAATGAGGCTTTGTGATTTTATCTTGTTAGAGGAATCTGTAAGGCAGGCTAGTTTAATTCTTAGTGTCCTCTTTTCAATTTGGTCTTTCCATAGGTACCAAAAAGAAAATTGTTAGAATGAGAGCTCTCTAATTTTTTCTTCAAATATAGAAGTTTTTCCAGTTCACAGGATTCATCATCTGGTTATTGACAAGTAGGATCTTACATTTGTTAGGTAGGTAGAATAGGGAAAAGGAGTCCAAAATGGCGGTGGCTAAAAGACAAGGAAGGTCAAAGGAAGGTCCAAGGACCAGAGTGAAGACTTCAGGCAGAACAAACAGCACTCCTGGCTAAGCCCAATTTGCATAGGGCAGGCCCAGGTAGAGGAAAAAACATATAAAAGGAGGAGCCAAAGTGCTTTCTCTCAGACTCTCTCTCCCACGTGCGTGTGCTCTTTGCTTCTCTCTCTTTCTCTCTCTCTCTCTCTCTCTTTCTCTCTCTCTCTCTCTCTTTTTCACTCTCTCTCCTGCTATCTTCTAAATAAAATAGAGCTGTAACACTGATTTGCCTAAGAGCTATAACACAATTTGTCCAAGACCCGAGAGCTGTGACGTGCCGAGGGCTTTAATGTCCGTCGCTCCAAATCTTTGTTGTGACGAGACAAAGAATCGAGGAGCATACACTCGCTTGAACATACACTCGCATGACACATTAATCACAATAGCATCTCAAATCAATAGGCTTTTTATGGCTTGACCATAGATGCTAGAGGCATCCCAAAAGGCATCTGTATCTGTCTATAGGGAGACAGACCCAGGAAACCTGCCTTTGGTAAGAAATATTACGCTTGGCTAGCTTCTGCCCGTTTTCCAGATTCCCTTAGCAGACTCCAGAGGAACTATGGTGCTTCAGCAGGTCCCACTGTGGATCTCAAACTGTAGGGGTAGAAAAATAATTTTCCCTCTATCTGTCTAGGTTCTTGACTGAGTGATCCCATCATAAAAGACATTAACAGGAGAAAAGCAAAATTTAATAACATGTATATTTTCTGTTTACATGTAAGATATACAAAGAAACTGAGTTAACTCCCTAAAACAGCCAAGTCAACACTATAAATACCATTGCCAGCTAGAGATGAAAGAAAGGTGCAGCAGTGGGGAGGCAAGTTAAGGGAGGTAACTGGGAACAACACAGTCAGCAAGGTTATGGTTGTTATAAAGATTTAAGTCAGTGCCCTCTCCATTGGTAAGAGTTTCTAGAGTAGTCAACATCTTCTTTCTGGTATAGAGTGAGGCAGTCTTAAAAATGGAGAGTTCCCTTATAATGTAAATGTTTCTTATGAAAGGCTAACTTTACTCAGTTTTCAAAGCTTCTTCTGTGTCTGTAGTTTCTTAAAAATCTCATTTTCGTAATTCAGTGCAGTTTTTATACTAAAGAGACATATTTCAGGATAAGTTCTGTTCACCTTCACTAGCTTATATCTTCTGCCAGTAAAAGAAACAGTAATAATTTTGAGGGAAAAACATTAAAATGTTGGATTTTTTTGTTGTTCAGTCGCTAAGTCATGTATTATTGTTTCAAAATAAGGATGTATAGTGTTTTAATAATTTATAAATAACTGTAGAGAACTAAAGAAAAAATAACTTCCACAAATGTTTGGCTTCATACCAAATAGGCAAAGGAATTAGAATTTTCAGAATAATGCATTACAGAAAATTTTCTAAAAGAGAGCCACATGTAACATTAACCTCATGCTCTATACCAAGACTATCAGAAAATTACACCCTTGCATGATGCCACATTTTTAAGATGATGATTAGAATTTTAAACATATATAGCTGAATTACAGTAGAGAAAATTTATATGAAAAGGAATGTAATTTGCAATTCAGAGTACTTAAAGAGTCATAGTTCTTCACATCTCAGAATTACTTCAGGGTTGTTATTATTTTATGAGCTTTGTACTTATAAGTGGATTTACAGATTTGGATTTAATCCATCAAATTACAGGAAAACTTTTTTAAGCTTTAGTCTAATACAGTGTAATTTTCAAAAAGAAATATAAATAGGTTCAGTATTTTCTTACATTGGAAAAGTATAACATAAAAATTGATGAATTAGTCATTTTTTCAGTCTAAGATGAGACTAGAATTAGAAATACAATGTTTTTCAAATTTTGAGATTATAAGAAACACTTTGTATTGCTCCAGAAATGCTATTTAGTTATTTTTAATTTGTGAGAAAGTTGCTACAAACTCTAGTCAAGAAGGATTAAATTTTCTTCTTTAAGGGCACATCAGTAATGAGTCATTATTGGGCCTTAAGACAAACATTACTTGCTCCAAGTGTATGTATTATTTTCTACTCTTTTAAAGGTTTTTTCCCCCTATATTTTGATTTTTTATCATGTTAAAATAAACATGCAGACACTGAATCCAGAGTATATCTGTAAATATATGTACATAAACATACCATGTTTACATATTTTAGCATGGGTATTATTGTACTGTGATATTAATAACTTTTACTTTATAGTTTAGATGACTAGATATTATTCAATCATGTAATCTTTTAAATATCCATTTTACTTTTCTCAATTATTTACACTTTAAAGAATAGCATTGTCATATATTATAATTCCCTCTTGAGAGAGATTTTGAAAAATCTTAACAAAGATGTACCTGATTTTATTCTCCATCTATCAATACTGTTTCTAGAACTTGACATAGTACATATGTTTTGCTATATACGAAATAGCTTTTTATAAGATCTTCTAGTTAAAGATGAAAACAACAGAAAATATCCATCAACAGGAAGGTGTTTAGTGATGGCTCATTCACAAAATGGAGGGCTGGGAAGCCTCCCTACCCAGTGCTTGCCAAAAAAGAGGAAACATCAATGTTCTGATAGGGAATAATCTCTAGACTTACATTAATAAGTGAAACAATGAGGCTGTAAAGCTGTTGCAGTATCCCCAGAGTGGTTAATCATGAAAAAGTACTGTATTTTTTAAAATTACTGTTGTCTCTACAGTCAAGTTAAGGGGAACCGTTTATTTTCATTAGTTGAGCTTTAATATTCCTGGTAATTTCCTGCCCTCACCTCATGCTCTGCTAGCTAAAGAGGACTGAGAGTTATTGAGGTTTTTTGTCCTCATCACATGACAAATATTAGAATATTATAAACTACTTATAGAAGCAAAAGCTAGGATCATATACTTTATGACATCTATCTCACTGAACATATTTAATCTATTATATGTTCTCCATTTTAGAATATTAAAAGGTGAATCTGTGTTAGAGCTTTATTAAAAACATGAATGATAGGAGTCACAAAATACACTGGGATATAGATTCTAGATTTTTAACATTTATAAAATATATTTTTTCTTTTTACATTCATTCAACTACCATTTGGGGAACAGATACCAAACACTGAATATCCGTTTAAATGTTAGCCTAAATGATTCTGGAGAATTTTTGTGTTTTTTTTTTAAATAACATGTTTGGTTGGCAAATACATAAATGCTTATCTGTAGAACATACAAGCAAAGCCTTGAGTTTACTTCCACCTTCAAGAGAGTATACCCTTTTTCATTTATATAATCATTTAAAAAATAAAAGTAAAAAAGGTATCCCGGCACTGAGATTATAGTGAAAGGTTGTTGTTGTTTAACCACGAAAGATGCCAGGATCCTTGCCCTATGGAGGAGAAGAATTCAATCCGGGGCCAGAGACAAGGCTTGATTGTTCAGAGCTTTTGTGTAATGAAGTTTTATTAAAGTATAAAAAAGATAGAGAAAGCTTCTGATATAGACATCAGAAGGGGGCAGAAAGAATGCCCCCTTGCTAGTGTTAGCAATGGAGTTATATACTTTTTAATTAGTTAGTACAATGAATCAAAAGAACGTCTCAAGTTTGTGCAAGTTTTACCAGACCCACTCCCACAATTTGGAGAAGGCAATGGCACCCCACTCCAGTACTCTCGCCTAGAAAATCCCATGGACAGAGGAGCCTGGTAGGCTGCAGTCCATGGGGTCGCTAGGAGTCGGACACGACTGAGTGACTTCAATTTGACTTTTCACTTTCATGCATTGGAGGAGGAAATGGCAACCCACTCCAGTGTTCTTGCCTGGAGAATCCCATGGACAGAGGAGCCTGGTGGGCTGCCGTCTCTGGGGTCACACAGAGTCGGACATGACTGAAGTGACTTAGCAGCAGCAGCAGCAACAACTCCCACAATTTACATTTTAGGATAACAAGATTAGAATTTAACAATAGAAAGATCCTACCAGACCCACTCCCATAATATACATTCTGAAATATCAGGATTAGTCAGAAGGTTTTCAGGAAGGAGAAACTGTCCTCAAGCAGGATACACTGTTGTTGTGTAATCCCTAGTACAGAGTTTAAACTGAGTTGTGTAATTGAATAAGACTAAGAAATGTAGGAGAAGGAAGTGGCAACCCACTCCAGCATTCTTGCCTGGAGAATCCCAGGGACAGAGGAGCCTAGTGGGCTGCCGTCTATGGGGTTGCACAAAGTCGGACACGACTGAAGCGACTTAGCAGCAAAGAATGTAGACAAAAAAAAAGTTTGCCCTTTCCTCTTCCTTGAGAATTCCAGACTCCTGTCTCCACTTTGAGGGCCCCAGAGCCCTTTTTCCTCTTTGGGGACCCTGGACTTCTTAACAATCTGCCTAGGAATTGACTCTCTCGGTAGCAGTGAACAAGGAATACACAAGTTTTATTTCTTCATAAACTTGTCATTTTGTGGATAAGGACAGGAAATAACCTAGAAATGAAGAGACAGAGTTTCACTTGGTGATAAACGACCATGATGTAAATAAGCAGACAGGTGAGATTAAGTGATGAGTCCAGTGAAGTAGGAGCACTTGTGCCTTCACTGTGAGAGAAGACTCATCAGGCAAGACCTGAGGATGTTGCCTCTGAGCTGTAACCTGAGTGATCAACTGTTCACAAAACCAGAACATCTTGACATGACAAATTGGATCATAAAGAACAGTCACTTTCCAGTACTGATTGCTGCTTTAGGGTGGATTTCCATTGGTTTTGGTCTTGACTTCCTACTTCAAGTCTCTACTTATTCTAATCTATATATACATCACAGATAAATCTAAAAGAAATAATCACAAACATGTACCTTGCAGTATGTTGTATTTCTACTTTAAAACTCTTAATGACTGACTAAGGCTTAAAAGATAAAATCCAAATTACTCAAACCAGCATTCTAGCTGCTAAAATTACACTCTTTCCTACTTAAGCAATTTTAGCTCTAACTGTTCCCAAACAAACATTTTATTCCACTAAGCTGCTCCAACACAAGTTGCTAGTTCTTGTCTCCCTTGTTTAGTGTTTTTGGTTTGTTTTGTTTTTAACTGTTTTGTTTAAAATGCCCCTCCTCTATAATGTGTCTCTTTTTAAACCCAACTTCAATCCTCTACCCTTGATCTGGAGTGATCTCTCTTTCCATAGAATACTTTCCACAGTTACTGGTCCTGAAACCCTAACCTGTAGCTGTCAGTACTAGATATTGTTATATGCTCTATATATTTATGTATATATCTCCTGTGTATTGATATGGAACTTATTATCTTGTAGTATGGCTAATCTTTTCAATATCATTTCTGTCTCTCCAACTGAATTTTGCATTCCTTAGGAGCAGCTGCCATATTCTAGACTTCTTAGACCCTTTATTTCTTTTTATACACAATGTCTGAACAATGGAGTTCCTTTTTTTAAAGGTGAAAATTTTGAAATGTTTTAATTTCCTGTCACTTAAAATTGCAATAAAGAATACATTAAAGTAATAATAATTGTGGTAGGTTGAAAATTCTTTTGGAGCTTTGTGTTCAAGATGATCTATAAAAATATCAGGAGAGCCATATAGACTTACCTATTAATTATTTAATTTTCTGGAAATGAAGACTATATGAAGAGTTGAGTAAAACTGTTACTTTTTCACTCCACTTATAAAACCAAGGGAATAAAATTTTGCTAACTGGCCCTCACTCTTTCACCTTGTGTTTGGTTGTAAAGTATTTAATTGGAAGTTGGAAGCTTGGAAACATTACTAATATAAATATATTTAATGAGTTTTAATAACAGTTTTCACCTAGAATAGATTTATGTTGGTCTGTGTGTTGTTGTTGTTGTTTTTTTAATTTGTGTTTAAACATTTTAAACATTCATGTTAAAGTATGTGTTTATTTCATTTTATTAATTTGATGTCATTCATTTATTTATTTTTGTTTTCTTCTTTTCAAGGCCCTGTGGAATCCTACATGCACTGAAGGTTTATTTAAACCAGTACATAATATTTCAACCTAGCTTACATCATTATTTGATAATAAATGTATCAGAAATCTGATATGCTAAATATCAAATCAGTTTTCCATTATTTCCTGCATTAGCTATTTCTCAGAGTATATAATACAGAAATGTTTCCATTCCAAGTATTTCACACTTTTTGCATTTGTACACAATTGCATAAAGAATTAGTGGATTAGTTTAAACTAACATTCCTACCTGCTGTATTTTTAAAACAAAAATAGACTTTTAATTTTAAATTTCTCTATATACAGCTGTTCTAAATATAATATTCCACTTGGCAGTACATATTTTTTGTTTAAACTTCTCATCCATGTCATTTGTGTCTCTGGTTATAGTCTTTGTTTAATTTCAGTATATTCTATGTATATTAGATAAATTTGAAAGCAGTGATTCTAATTTGGCCCATCATTGCATAACAGTTCTTACTGAAGAACTAAATTGCCTCTATTTTTCCCTTGCATTGAGATCAAAAGATGAAAATATATGTCTTCAAATGAAGTAAATCGTGAAGAGTCTTATTCTCTCTGTAGATAGTAAAAAAAATTTATATCTCTAAGCAAGTGAAGAAAGTTTATTGGCCATTGACCTCATATTGAGGAGAAGTTTGTTGAATGTCTTATTAAAAAAATAAAAAACCCTGTCTCCTGGTCTTGGCATACTGCCTGATTTCTGTGTGTCCTTGTTTATCACCTTTCTATAATACCTCACTTTAACTATCAAATGTCCGGGTAGCAACAAGGCACTCTTGCATGTTGTAGTTTATTGAAAGGATAAGTGACCGAACCCAGAAATGTCTCAGTCTCGTAGTGCAGGGCAACAGAAGAGCCATAGGGCTAAGGAGAACAAAGCAGGTTTTACTGAATTCTATATTTTTTTTAAACAGGAAGTGAAATAATCATAGTTAATGGTGGTAACATTTAGAACTATGCTATGAAATTTCTTATTGTAAAATATAATATGCACGATCAAAAGTTGGGTTTAAACCATGGTATTAAAATAAAACTAAATATATTTATTCACTTGAAAACAGTTTATGTGTCCTTGTTGACTTTGCTCTTTTAAAAACATAAAATACATGTTTTTATGATTCAGGATACAACAGTGATTTTGTTCCTCTAACAGCTTTCTAGAGTTTATTCTTCTGTTCTTATCTGTTGCTACTTATTGTCTTACTTTATATTTGAAACCCTTAGGTGTAGATAATGTAATCAATTCCATTACCTACAATAAAGCACTCCTCTGATAAAGATTTTTATCAGCTTGAATGGTCAATATCATTTTGAAGAAAAAAAAATTCCATTAAAGATATTTTGACTAGGGTTCAAAAGAAAACAATAAATGTATTAGCAAGTAGATTAAGTCAATAAAGAAAGGTACTTTTTCCCTCAAAAGCAATGTAGCAGAAACTGTCAATATAGGCAAAAAAACCACCTACCTGAAAAGCTACTATTTTATGATTGCTCTTTAATACCAGTAAAGCATTTCAGGCTGCTTCCTTGGAAACCTTTCTTTTTCCCTTTATTTAATTATTTTTTAATGGAACTGGGCTGAATATACATCAGTGAACATGTTCATCAGCTAATCATTTTGCTTTCATGGTGAAATATATTCAGACTTTCCAGCAATGTTTGTTATGTAGCTTGATCACTTAACTATTAAAATGTTTATTTCCTTGATTACATTAAACATGAATTAAAAATAGGAATTAATGGACCTTTTTTTTTTTAGAAAAATGTATAAAAATCATTAAAATCACTGCACTGTATTCTAAGGTATAACAAAACTGAGATTGTTTCTCAAAGAAAGCAGCATGAGGTGTAAAAATATATCTGACAAATACAGTGTAACATCAATATTTACTGATGAAAGAAGTGTTGTGCTATATTATGCCTGCATATTTGTCTGAAATACTTTGATAATAATTAACTAAAAATAAGAGATAAACAAGCTTAATTAAATTCACTTTCCAAATAAGGAAAGTGGAATTTAAAGAAGTTGAGTGACTTTCTCAAGTTCCTCTAATATTTCTAACAAACATTAAAGCTTTGGATTGCATTGTAGGTGTTCCAGATCCAAAAGTCAGGATTTTGTTTTGTCTTCCTGATTTCAGATGCTGGTGGATTGCATGATTGCAAAACTCAATACAAATTGTACTTGGATTGCATATGCATACTTGTATATTATACATACATTGTGTACTGTTAAAGGTTGTGTTTACCTTAAATCTGCATTACACACTAGGCATAATGGTGATGATAAAGATTTTTCTATATGAATATCTGTCTGAAATATATAATACATGAGCTAAGGAATTAATTTTATAATGTTTGAATTAATCATTCACATATAAAGAAGTGCTTAGAAGAAAAACCATGGACAGTTTTGCTAGATGTTTTAACAATTATTAACACGTTTTATTTATATCAAATCATTTTGAAAATTTAATTTTTCATGCCCTGAAATACATGCACGTTAAATGTTCTTATTTATAGTATTTTTAAATATAAGTAACATTATTCATGGTTACATTTAAGACATATAGCTGTGTTTTAAATGATTTTTTAATGAAGACTCTAAAGTAGGTATCTGTTATGAAACACATGTGATTTTTATTATGGCATACACAAAATCTTCCTTACTAAAGTTTTCAAAATTATTATTTTTCATAATTACCTAAATTTTATATTGTTTTAAGCATTTATTTATTTAAAAAATAAAATATATTTTTCCATATTTAACTTCATGCTAGAGGCAGGAATGTCTTAACAACAGAATGTTTTTCATGATTTTATTTTGTGCCTATGTATTCATACAGGACTGTCTAAATGTTGTTTGATCATATCTTAATTTCTTACATATAATCACACTTTCTATAAGAAATCATCTCAATGCTCTTGGGAGCAACGGTAATTACTATTATGATATGCTTTTTCACTCTCCTCTTTCATTTTCATCAAGAGGCTCTTTAGTTCTTCACTTTTTTGCCATAAGGATGGTGTCGTCTGCATATCTGAGGTTATTGATATTTTTGTATACAGTTACGCTTGTGCTGCTTCTGCTGCTAAGTCGCTTCAGTCGTGTCTGACTCCATGCAACCCCATAGAGGGAAGCCCACCAGGCTCCCCCGTCCCTGGGATTCTCCAGGCAAGAACACTGGAGTGGGTTGCCATTTCCTTCTCCAATGCATGAAAGTGAAAAGTGAAAGTGAATTCACTCAGTCGCCTCTGACTCTTTTCGACCCCATGGACTGCAGCCTACCAGGCTCCTCCATCCATGGGACTTTCCAGGCTTGTAGTTGACTGCAAATACTTTTGGAGAAAATCAAAGGTAAAACAATCACTGTGTTTGGGTGACAAAAAACTTAAAATCAGTCACAGTTAAAGGTCTGATAATATTTCACCAAAACAATTAAAAAGCAATTTTTTGTTGACATACAAAATTGTAAAAAAGCTAAAATTATGACTGATCATACTAGTACATATCAGATTTTTAAAAAATAATTTCACATACTTTCTAGAACACATAATAATATATATATATTCATGTAGATATAATCTAAGAAGTTTAAATGTTACTTTTTATTTGACAATCTTTCTCATGCAATTTAAAATATCCAATAAGGCTAAATAAATTAACATCCTTTTTATTTTTATTTTTTTAATAAGGAGAGAACATAAGTCTTTTGAGATCTTCCAGGTACCCTCTGGAAATTCTCAGTTATTTTGAAATCCAAAAGAGTGCATTCAAAATTGGACTTGAGGAAATTTATTAAAAATGGTTAGCAAATTTAGAAAACTCTGCAGTGGCTACAGGGCTGGGAAAGGTAGTGTTCATTCAAAGCCCAAAGAAAGGCAATGCCAAAGAATGTTCAAACTACTGAACAACTGTACTCATCTCACACACTAGCAAAGTAATGCTCAAAATTCTCCAAGCTAGGCTTCAATAGTACGTGAACCAAGTACTTCCAGATGTGCAAACTGAATTTAGAAAAGGCAGAGGAACCAGAGATCAAACTGCCAACATCTGTTGGATTATAGAAAAAGCAAGGGAATTCCAGAAAAATATCTACTTTTGCTTATTGACTATGCTAAAGTCTTTGCTGTGTGGACCACAACAAACTGTGGAAAATTCTTAAAGAGATGGGAATACCAGACTACCTCATCTGCCTCCTGAGGAACCTGTATGCAGGTCAAGAAGCAACAGTTAGGACCAGACAAGGAACAATGGACTGGTTCCAAATAGGAAAAGGAGTATGTCAAGGCTGTGTATTGTCACCCTGCTTATTTAACTTATATGCAGAGTACATCATACAAAATGCTAGGCTGGATGAAGCGCAAGCTGGAATCAAGACTGCAGAGAGAAATATCAATAACTTAAGAAATGCACATGATACCACCCTTATGGCAGAAAGCAAATATGAACTAAAGAGCCTTTTGATTAAGGAGAAAGAGGAGAGAGAAAAAGCTGACTTTAAACTCAATATTCAAAAAACAAGGATCATGGCATTCAGTCTGGTCACTTTATGACAAATAGATGGGGAAACAATAGAAACAGTGATAGACTTTATTTTCTTGGGCTCCAAAATCACTGTAGATGGTGACTCAACCATGAAATTAAAAGATGCTTGCTCCTTGGAAGAAAATCTATGACAAACCTAGACAATATTAAAAAAACAGAGACATCACCCTACCAACAAAGGTCCGTCTAGTCAAGGCTATGGTTTTTCCAGTAGTCATGTATGGATGTGAGAGTTTAACTTTAAAGAAGGTTGAGTGCTGAAGAATTGATGCTTTTGAACTGTGGTGTTGGAGAAGACTCTTGAGAGTCCCTTGGACTGCAAGGAGATCAAACCAGTTAATCCTAAAGGAAATACGTCCTGAATATTTATTCGAAGGACTGATGCTGAAACTGAAGCTCCAACACTGTGGCCACCTGTTGTGAAGAACTGACTCATTGGAAAAGACCCTGATGCTGGGAAAAATTGAAGGTGGGAGGATAAGGGATGACAGAGGATGAGATGGTTGGATGGCATCACCGACTCAATGGACACGGGTTTAAGCAAGCTCAGGGAGATGGTGAAAGACAGGGAAACCTGGCGTACTGCAGTCCATGGGGTCACATAGAGTCGGACACGACTAAACAGCTGAACAAGATATCAAATACTGATTAAATAGCATCAGTCATTGTGAAGCAAAAACTTAGTTTATTGAACCAAAGTGGCAATTAAATCATTTCAGAGGCAAGTACAGAACGTTACATGATTGTAAACACACACACATGTAACATACACACAGAACAAAAAACACTTTAGCCTTCTAATATTGAACTGACTTAGGTCTTAGTAATCTGAGACCTGATGAAGAAAACACTAACCACAGAAACAATTTCATAAGACCAAGATCTTTGTTACCAAAGTGGATTATATTAAATCTTAAAAAAAAAAAAAATAAACTGTATAATCTTAAGAGCACAGCAATAAAATAAAGAAAAAAATACAGAGTTAAAATTAAACTCTAGTTTTGTTTTGATATATTATTGAACTCATTTTTTTAAGCCTTATAAATAAATCTACTCAATTTTAACCAGCTTTGACCACACAATATAAGATTTATTTTCCACAAACCTTCTGCAACTTTCTATATCCATCTAGTTTTTATCTTATTATTTTTCCTTTCTTATTCCAGTATAGACACTCATTTTTTAGACGAAATTAATTTTTTATTTTTACAACAGCACATTCTATATTTCTTATATACTCATCAGATTTTCTTCCCGTACATTATAATGCAAAGTTACTTTCCTTTGCTCTTATTGTTTTTAATAATTTTAAGTATTGATTATAAATTTTAAGGGTTAGTAACCTTTACGTGCCAATGAAAATGAGGAAGCAGGCATTTGTGAATTGTCATATATATAATTGACAATTGTGAATTGTCATATAGCATTCTATAGTAGGTCAGCAAATTCATAAATACACAATTATAAACTTTATAATTTTTAGAGACATATTTTTCATATATAATTTTTAATATGGAAAAGACATGTTTAAATGTAGACTCAAATATCTGGTCTCTCTGTTAAAAGTAAAAAACAAAAGTGAATAACCTATGTAGTAATTAATATGTCAGGGTTCAGTTATTATCTTATTTGGAAATGATTTAAATATATAATGAATGCTCTTTAATCATTACTTAATATAACATAAACTTATTCATATCTATTTAAGTTATGTGTTTTTTTAACAATTATGCTTAGATTAGACATCAAGTAGCTAACCACCTTTTAAGTTATAATATTTTGTTGACAAGCTTTATAACATTGATATAGCATGAGCTTATATGACTAGTAAAGCCTGGTAGGAGAGGCTGTTTGTTTGCATTACATTTAATATTGACATCTCTGAAGACATACCTGCTTTCATTAATCCAACAATCTTACACTAACCTCAGTTTATCAAAGACTATACCAGATTATGTGAACTTGAAAATCATCTGGTTAGTTTCTATATTTCTGGGAATTTTAGGAATATTTAATTCCTAGAAATACTTTTTTCTTTAAGTCTATTAAATATAGACTATTAAATATATATGTATTAAATATATATATTTTTTAAAATGCCATATTTATATATGTGTGTGTGGATGTGTGTGTACACACACACATATACACAATTGTGTACATGTACACAATTTGGGCTTGTGTAGATGTACACAAATTGTGTACATATACACAAATTATATGCATATACACAATTGTGTACATATACACAAACTGTGTACGTATACACAATTTGGGCTTCCCAGGTGACTCAGCAATAAAGAATCTGCCTGCCATGCAAGAGAGGCAAGTTTGATCCCTGGGTCAGGAAGATCCCCTGGAGGAGGAAGTGGCAACCCTTTTTTTTTTAAAGATTATTTTATTTGTATGCTTTAAAAGTCCTTTTAGAGAAGCTATGTTTTGGAGACAGTTTGTCTTTTAGAAGCTTCTGAATGCCAATCAAACAATGCATTCTGTTGTCTCTGAGAAGTGTGAAGGCTGCTTTCCTAGATTTTCCCTTAAGATAGGTTATCTATTCTAAGTTAATCATTCCCAAAAGTGGCCCCTACAATTCAAAATTATCCAAAATTATTCATTTTCCAAATAGGCAAAAGCTGCTGGTCCATAGTGAGTATATATATATATAACACACCAGGAGGGTTTTTGTTTTTTTTTTTTAACAGAAGTGGAAAATGTTTTAGACTACTTAGAACCTGTCTTTACTTTTAAATTCCCTAAGACATCTTAACTATGAAGGATCCTGTTTCTTAACAGCTGTTCCAAAACACAGAGATTCGCGTTTCCTGCCTTTTGAAGAGAATGGGATGAATTACCAAGAAGCCTCTGTCAACTAAAAAATGAGGCACAACTAGAGAGTTGTGAGTTAAGTTTTATTTGGGGCAAAATGAGGACTGCAGCCTGGGAGACAGCACCTCAGCTCTGAGACACTGCTCCAAAGAGGCAGTGGGAGGAAGGTCAATATGTAGGCAGAGTTCAGTACCATTAAGCAGTTATTTTACAAAAGGTTTTCTGCTGGTCATGAGGATCTGACATCACCATAAAGGGATTTAGTGCTTTTCTAGATATGAGGAGATGCAAGAATTGAGACCATAAAATTTGTTGCTAAAAACATCTAACTATCTAAGACCTGCGCCACCATATTCCCTGGAGCACAGAGTGCCTCACTCCACCTTGAACTTCCTCAGGGGGTGTTGAAGGTCAACAGCTGCAGCGGCACAGGATTCAGTCTCCACAGAGGCAGATGGCAAATGCTCTTGTTGTTCAGTCATTGGCAATGCTCTTGGCAAGTCCCAATTTATAGTTGACACCTTAGTAAACAAACTACAGATCCGCACAATAAAGTCAGAGCTCAGAATGCAAAGAGAGCAGAGGACTTAACCTCAAACTCCAGGGTCAACAAGAAAGCATTAGAACCTGATTACTCACTAGCCTTGAGGTAATTGGGGGTCTTTTCTGAATCATAACTTCTGACACCAGAAACTGTCAGAAATCTGTAAATAGCAAAGTGAAATCACCAAGTCAACAAGGAGTAATTAGCAAGAGTTTATTGTACACATAAGAACACTTTGCAAGCTGAGTGTGTTCAAATTCTAAGACTAATCTAAAGCTCAGAGCTCAGGGGCATGATGTCACAAAATGAATTAAAAGGGAAAGTGAGGAAGTTGTTTAACTTTTATAATGATTAGTCATTATAATGGGTGCTTCCTGATGGCAGGAGATTTGTTTAAAGTGATTATCTCAAAGTTTTTAGGAAGATGATTTAGGATTGTCAGAGTAATTTACAAGAAATAACCTAAGTTAAATTTTGCATATGTTCATGAAATAAAATAGATATAGTTTTGCTTAGATGGCCTGAATGGTTTTGTTTGCTCAGGAAATTCTCAAGTCTGGTCTTCACTTTGTATTTAATTTTAATAGAAAAAAATAGAAGTAGGTAAAATATTCAAAGTAATAGGTTGAGCATAAGTTTGATTTGTCAAATAAAATAGGAAATCATGATTTGCATGGATTCACATTACTTTCATTTGTTTAGAGAATATTTACTAGGTGCTTACAATGTGCTGGGACTTCCCTGTGGCTCAGACGGTAAAGCATCTGCCTACAATGCAGGAGACCCGGGTTCAATCCTTGGGTCAGGAAGATCTTCTGGAGAAGGAAATGGCAACCCACTCCATTATTCTTGCCTGGAAAATTCCATGGATGGAGGAGCCTGGTAGGTTACAGTTCATGGGGTTGCAAAGAGTTGGACATGACTGAGCAACTTCACTTGCACTTCCACTTACAATATGCTGGGCCCTGGGGTAATATGCATATATGTTTAATACTACATATATACCAAAGAATCATAGATGAGTATAGACTATCGGAATATAAAAGTATGATCATAATGTTTTATAATTATGATAGCAAAAATGTCTGAAATATGGTACTTTTAGAAATAGAATGTAGTTCAGCATAATTAGATCTATCACTTAATTGATTTTTAGGATTATCTTATAGATTTATATATATAGGAAGAGAATAGATGCTAACATATTTAAGTACCTTTGAGTTTCAAACACAGGCACTCTTAGTGTTTTTCACTATATTCTGCTTGCTTTTATTTATTGCTCTATGAAACAGGCACATTTGGTATCCATTCACGTGGGCAGCCATGGTCCATAGGAACCCAGTTTAATCCTTTCAGTTTGATCAAATATATAAAAGTTACTTCAACTTTAGTAAGAAAACAATCATAAAATATGACTGGATAACACAAAACACATAAGTTGGTATTAATAAATAGTAGTAAATATTATCTTGAAAGAATATCATATTATTAGATTGCTAAATTATAACAAAAAAACAGAACACAAAGTGGTAAACATAAAAAGGTAGGGTGTGATCATTCTCGTGTGATATATTCAGGAAAACAAATCATTAAAATACAGTTAAAAAATATCATGTCATTCATTTGACAAAATATTTTTGAGAATCTGTTATATGCCAAGTACTTGTGTAGATTCTGGGCATACAAAGTAAAAATAACTATTATCCCCTGTATGGTCTTTTTATCTCATTCAGTAGGCCTTGTCATTATCCCTACTCTACAGATGAAACCATGGAGATTTAGGGAAGACCTGAGTGATGTCACAATAAGTGCTAAGTGTCCCCCAAGTTAGTCTGGTGAGACCAAACATGTTATCACATCACACACCTCAACCAGGTACAGTGTTAGAGTGATTATCTCTATCTGAAAGGTGCAAAAAAGGCAGTGGTACTTTCATTTCATTGCAAAACAGATTGCAAGAGAGGTGTGCAGAAAGAATCACAGTTAGTTAATACCAACTCTCTGACCCAACTATTTTCTAAGATCACAGTAAAAATTATATTTTAATCAAAAGAGAAAGGAAAGTGAAAAAGATAGTAGGCAGCTTTGATAAATTTTGATTGTTCTATTAAGGTTTAATGCTTTAGAGAATGAATGAGTTTAAATTTCATTTTATCATATTGCCTCTGAACTATCACGCTGAGGTCTTAAAAATTTAATTTTTTTTCCCCCTGAAACTAACTAAACTTGATGGAGACTGAAATGTATTTTTATTACCAACTACATCTGCAGGTAAAGACCCAAATAAACGAAGAAGAGTGATTTACGGTGCTGCATTCTAATATCGCCTACTAATCAAATGTAGAAACTCTTACAAAAGGAAAACATATTGAATAAGCACAGCGCTAACCATCTAATTCTGAAAGGTGGGGTGGAAGTCATCTTATCTTTCTGTACAGGCTTTTGCAGAACTGCCCATCCAGGAGGCATATTCATAGCCCTTTAGCAAGCATACATGATGATTAAAAACAGCAAGGTTTCCACCTGCATAGCTAGGTTATCTTAGTTATGAAGATAACCACTTTTAGCTGACTCCAGGGTGCTCTTGAAAACAATGTGATTGCACTGTGGAGTCTATATTTATTTTACCATGCAGTTGAAACAGAGCTGACATGTTACTCTGGTGCTTACCTGCCCTACATTCTTTTTTTAGGGTTGTTTTTTAGGAATTTTACGTGTATAAGTAATTGGTCTATCCATTTCTTTTCTTTTTTTTTAATTTCTTTTTTATTTTATTTTTTAACTTTACAGTATTGTATTGGTTTTGCCATATATCAACATGAATCCACCGCACGTATACACATGTTCCCCATCCTGAACCCTCCTCCCTCCTCCCTCCCATACCATCTCTCTAGGTTGTCCCAGTGCACCAGCCCCAAGCATCCAGTATCGTGCATCGAACCTGGACTGGCGACTCGTTTCATACATGATATTATACATGTTTCAATGCCATTCTCCCAAATCATCCCACCCTCTCCCTCTCCCACAGAGTCCAAAAGACTGTTTTATACATCAGTGTCTCTTTTGCTTTCTTGTATACAGGGTTATTGTTACCATCTTTCTAAATTCCATATATATGCGTTAGTATACTGTATTGATGTTTTTCTTTCTGGCTTACTTCACTCTGTATAATAGGCTCCAGTTTCATCCATCTCATTAGAACTGATTCAAATGTATTCTTTTTAATGGCTGAGTAATACTCCATTGTGTATATGTACCACAGCTTTCTGAACTATATGTTATATTTCCAAGTTTCACAGATATGTTTAGCATTGTTCGTCACAAATCATTATCTTTGATCGAGTAATCACTTATTGGATGTCTTCTAGGTATCCAGAATAGGCACTTGTGTAAGCAGTATTACAGGAAACTTAGAACTTGAAATTTCACTCAGGATTGATAGAGATTAATAATTATAAGTTTCATCTTACTAATAAGTTCCTGACTGTTACTTATCAGGAATATGGACATCATGAATCCTAATAGCTCACACTTCACATCAAAGGGTTAATGAACTAACATCACGTTTCTCAATGATTCTGGATTTGTTTACTTAACTTAGTATAGAAGAAAACAACAGTATGCCCTTAACCCATAGTTGATTCTCTTAGCACTCTTGCCCAGGAAGAGATAATAAAACTTACTTTTGATAGAAGTGCTCAATAACTGTTGAGGAATTTCATTCAAAAGATAATTGTTTGGCTGAAAGGGAAGAGAATGCTGCGAAGGGCATAACCATGTTTTCAGTAGAGAATATTTTAGAAAGTAGAGAAAAAAACATATTTTTCTTCCTTTTGTTTTAATATTTCACGATAAAGAAGAGTACTGAAAGTGTGGGTAAAGTGGTGTTCTGTGTTAATTTTCATAAAATCTACTGGCAATGTATTCTGCCATAAGGTTCACAAGGTTTGTTAAAAGTCCAGTATAATAATAATAATAATAAATATATATATATATATAAAGTGAATAATATTGAAGACATGATATAAAAATTCATATTTGATTAACTCTTGGCATGTCGCTCAAAGAGAAATAGACTTTGAAATCTATTCAAATGATAGACACGTTTGAAGACTTTTGTTGAGAATGATTGGTTGTAATTTTTATTCTCAATGCTTTTAAATGTTTTCCTCTGTTTTTTATTATTGCAAGTAGAAGTTAGATTTTCTAAGGAGGCAATATTGAGGTAAATATTATACATGAGCTCTAATGTTGAAGCTAATATTTCTGGTTCTAGGTACTTTTGCTTTGACATCTTTGTTTTGAAAGATAAATAACTGGTTGACACTTTTTGATCTGACAGTTGGGTTTAAAATGCATGAACATTTCTTCTAGTTAGTGACATTGTTGATGGTTTTATTGAGTTGATAGATGATGATTATTTGAAAGTTATGACCAACCTAGATAGCATATTTAAAAGCAGAGACATTACTTTGCCAACAAAGGTCCATGTAGTCAAGGCTATGGTTTTTCCAGTAGTCATGTATGGATGTGAGAGTTGGACTATAAAGAAAGCTAAGTGCTGAAGAATTGATGCTTTTGAACTGTGGTACTGGAGAAGACTCTTGAAAGTCCCTTGGACTGCAAGGAGATCCAACCAGTCCATCCTAAATGAGATCAGTCCTGGGTGTTCATTGAAAGGACTGATGTTGAAGCTGAAACTCCAATATTTTGGCCACCTCATGCGAAGAGTTGACTCATTGGAAAAGACCCTGATGCTGGGAAGGATTGGGAGCAGCAGGAGAAGGGGATTACAGAGAATGAGATGGCTGGATGGCATCACTGACTCGATGGACATAGGTTTGGGTAGACTCCGGGAGTTAGTGATGGACAGGGAAGCCTGGCGTGCTGCGACTCATGGGGTTGCAAAGAGTCGGACACAACTGAGCGACTGAACTGAACTGAACTGATGATTTGTCCCAAGAGTTTGCTGCGTCCAGCACAGCGGGTGAGAAAACCTAAAACGGGGGGTGAGAGGGTAATGAAAAGACAATCACATATAAGTTGACAAGAACGGAGTCAGAGGGCCCTCCTGCTCTCCATGGCAGGAAGACAAAATGACTCATTTGAGCCCTCGTTTTTGTTGGCAGAAGTCACATGAGATCTTTAGGGAATAGTGATACTAGGGAGTTTGATTAGCGCAGGCTTTGCTGTTGATAAGGAATAACTTGTTTTGTTTTCATGGAGACGGATGCAGGGTTAGGCAGTGAAGCAGGAGCAGAGAGCATGTCCTGCCCCAAGAATGTCCTTTCAGCATACTTTTAGGACAATCACAAGGGCGCATTTTGCTGCACCCTCAAGTCATGGGGCAGGTTCTAGTCTCTGCTCCGCCAGGCTGGAACATCATTGGTTTCATATTTAAAAACACACTACATGCAGAGTTGCAGCCACATTTCCCATAGAAGTTTGGAACATTCATCGATGACATGTGACAAAGAACAAATAACAGTGTAGAGGTTTTCACAATGCAGTACAAAACTCAGATACAAATATACATCCTAGTGTTTGGAAGTTGATACCTCTCCAAATGAAGGAATAAATATTGGTGAAAAAGAAGTGTGATGCCAAATGAAGAGACAAATCAGTTAAGCAAAAAAAAAAATACTATTATATACTGTGAACAAAAGACTTGGAAGACAAACTGCTCAGGTGGAGCCCACAAAATGAAATGTTATTTGCATAGCATTGACATGAACCTATACACATTTTAAATGCATTCAGAGATCTTGTATTTCACAATAAAGTCTGTGTAATTCTGTCAGTCTTTTCTCATGTTTCATTATGTCCTTTTTAATCTACCTGTTTCATTGTTTATCTTTTTTTTAATGGCACAATTGCCTTGTAGCCAATTAGTTATGTGGTGAAAATGTTTGCAGCAAAAACGCTTGTGGCAAAGATGTCCATGAACCTGATGCTTACGATACTGAACGTGAACTTTTCCAGTCATAGTCAAATGACTCTGCTTCTGCTGCTGCTGCTAAATCGCTTCAGTCGTGTCTGACTATGTGCAACCCCAGAGACGGCAGCTCACCAGGCTCCCCCGTCCCTGGGATTCTCCAGGCAAGAACACTGGAGTGGGTTGCCATTTCCTTCTCCAATGCATGAAAGTGAAAAGTGAAAGTGAAGTCGCTCAGTCTTGTCCGACTCTTAGCTACCCCATGGACTGCAGCCTACCAGGCTCCTCCGTCCATGGGATTTTCCAGGCAAGAGTACTGGAGTGGGGTGACATCACCTTCTCCGAGTATTTTATTAGCATCTAATAAACCATAATCACAGAAAACTAGCCATCTGATCACATGGACCACAGCTTTGTCTAACTCAGTAAAACTAAGCCACGTCGTGTGGGGCCACCCAAGACAGATGGGTCATGGTGGAGAGGTCTGACAGAATGTGGTCCACTGGAGAAGGGAATGGCAAACCACTTCAGTATTCTTCCCTTGAGAACCCCATGAACAGTATGAAAA
>NW_011495025.1:3281949-3291363 GCF_000754665.1 Bison bison bison | reverse complement strand
CCATAATCACAGAAAACTAGCCATCTGATCACATGGACCACAGCTTTGTCTAACTCAGTAAAACTAAGCCACGTCGTGTGGGGCCACCCAAGACAGATGGGTCATGGTGGAGAGGTCTGACAGAATGTGGTCCACTGGAGAAGGGAATGGCAAACCACTTCAGTATTCTTCCCTTGAGAACCCCATGAACAGTATGAAAAGGCAAAATGATATAGGACACTGAAAGAGGAACTCCCCAGGTCGTTAAGTGCCCAATATGCTACTGGAGATCAGTGGAGAAATAACTCCAGAAAGAATGAAGGGATGGAGCTAAAGCAAAAACAATACCCAGTTGTGGGTGTGACTGGTGATATAAGCAAGGTCCAATGCTGTAAAGAGCAATATTGCATAGGAACCTGGAATATTAGGTCCATGAATCAAGGCAAATAGGAAGTGGTCAAACGGGAGATGGCAAGAGTGAACGTTGACATTCTAGGAATCAGCGAACTAAAACGGACTGGAATGGGTGAATTTAACTCAGATGACCATTATATCTACTTCTGTGGGCAGGAATCCTTTAGAAGAAATGGAGTAGCCATCATGGTCAACAAAAGAGTCCAAAATGCAGTATTTGGATGCAATCTCAAAAACAACAGAATGATCTCTGTTTATTTCCAAGGCAAACATTCAATATCACAGTAATCCAAGCCTATGCCCCAACCAGTACGCTGAAGAAGCTGAAGTTGAATGGTTCTATGCAGACCTACCAGACATTTTAGAAATAACACCCCAAAAAGATATCCTTTTCATTATAGGGGACTGGAATGCAAAAGTAGGAAGTCAAGAAACACCTGGAGTAACAGGCAAATTTGGCCTTGGAGTATAGAATGAAGCAGGGCAAAAGCTAATAGCGTTTGCCAAGAGAACACACTGGTCATAGCAAACACTCTCTTCCAACAACACAAGAGAAGACTCTACACATGGACATCGCCAGATGGTCAACACCAAAACAGATTGATTATATTCTTTGCAGCCAAAGATGGAGAAACTCTATACAGTCAGCAAAAACAAGACCAGGAGCTGACTGTGGCTCAGATCATGAAGTCCTTATTGCCAAATTCAGACTTAAATTGAAGAGTAGGGAAAACCACTAGACCATTCAGGTATGACTTTCTGATAGACAGAGTGCCTGATGAACTATGGATGGAGGTTCGTGACATTGTACAGGAGACAGGGATCAAGACCATCCCCATGGAAAAGAAATGCAGAAAACCCAAAATGGCTGTCTGGGGAGGCCTTACAAATAGCTGTGAAAAGAAGAGAAGTGAAAAGCAAAGGAGAAAAGGAAAGATATAAGCATCTGAATGCAGAGTTCCAAACAATAGCAACGAGACATAAGAAAGCCTTCCTCAGCAATCAATGCAAAGAAATAGAGGAAAACAACAGAATGAGAAAGATTAGAGATTTCTTCAAGAAAATTAGAGATAGCAAGGGAACATTTCATAGAAAGATGGGCACAATAAAGGACAGAAATGGTATGGACCTAACAGAAGCAGAAGATATTAAGAAGAGGTGGCAAGAATACACAGAAGAACTATACAAAAAAGATCTTCATGACCCAGATAATCACAATGGTGTGATCACTCACCTAGAGCCAGACATCCTGAAATGCAAAGTCAACTGGGCCTTAGAAAGCATCATTACGAACAAAGCTAGTGGAGGTGATGGAATCCCAGTTCAGCTATTTCAGATACTAAAAGATGAATCTGTGAAAGTGCTGCACTCAATATGCCAGCCAATTTGGAAAATTCTGCAGTGGCCACAGGACTGGAAAAGGTCAGTTTCATTCCAATCCCAAAGAAAGGCAATGCCAAAGAATGCTCAAACTACCGCAGAATTGCACTCATCTCACATGCTAGCATAGCAGTGCTCAAAATTCTCCAAGCCAGGCTTCAGCAATATGTGAACTGTGAACTTCCAGATGTTCAAGCTGGTTTAGAAAAGGCAGAGGAACCAGTATTCAAATTGCCAACATCCACTGGATCATGGAAAAAGCAAAAGAGTTCCAGAAAAACATCTATTTGTGCTTTATTGACTATGCCAAAGCCTTTGACTGTGTGGATCACAATAAACTGTGGAAAATTCTGAAAGAGATGGGAATACCAGACCACCTGACCTGCCTCTTGAGAAACCTATATGCATGTCAGGAAGCAAGAGTTAGAACTGGGCATGGAACAACAGACTGGTTCCAAATAGGAAAGGAGTACGTCAAGGCTGTATATCGTCACCCTGCTTATTTAACTTCTACGCAGAGTACATAATGAGAAACGCTGGGCTGGATGAAGCACAGGCTGGAATCAAGATTGGCGGGAGAAATATCAATAACCTCAGATATGCAGATGACACCACCCTTACGGCAGAAAGTGAAGAGGAACTCAAAAGCCTGTTGATGAAAGTGAAAGAGGAGAGTGAAAAAGTTGGCTTAAAGCTCAACATTCAGAAAACTAGGATCATGGCATCTGGTCCCATCACTTCATGGGAAATAGATGGGGAAAGAGTAGAAACAGTGTCAGGCTTTATTTTTTTTGGTCTCCAAAATCACTGCAGATGGTGATTGCAGCCATGAAATTAAAAGACGCTTACTCCTTGGATGAAAGTTATGAGCAACCTAGATAGCATATTCAAAAGCAGAGACATGACTTTGCGAACAAAGGTCCATCTAGTCAAGGCTATGATTTTTCCAGTGGTCATGTCTGGATGTGAGAATTGGATTGTGAAGAAAGTTGAACGCCGAAGAATTGATGCTTTTGAACTGTGTTGTTGGAGAAGACTCTTGAGAGTCCCTTGGACTGCATGGAGATCAAGCCGGTCCATGCTGGGGGAGATCAGTCCTGAGTGTTCATTGGAAGGACTGATGTTGGAGGTGAAACTCCAATACTTTGACCACCTTGTGCGAAGAGTTGACTCATTGGAAAAGACTCTTATGCTGGGAGGGATTGGGAGCAGTAGGAGAAGGGGACGACAGAGGATGAGATGGCTGGATGGCATCACCAACTCGATGGACATGAGTTTGTAAACTCTGGGTGTTGGTGATGGACAAGTAGTCCTGGTATGCTGTGATTCATGGGTTCACAAAGAGTCGGACACAACTGAGAGACTGAACTGAACTGAGTATTTTATTAGACACTAGTATATTATTGTATCAAGCTATTTATGTAGAGATATTATGATTTCTATTTCCTTTTATACTCATGGCTGCTGTGTTTTTCTTATAATGAACATACATGTTTTATTATGGGGGGGGTGAGATTGACTTTGTAAATATTTGAAGGAGACCAACTTTATTAACATACGAAGTAATGGTCAGGAGGCTTCTGCTCAAAACCCTCCAATGACTTCTAGCTTCACTATGGGTGAGATTTAAAGTCCTTACACACCTAACACCTGCCCCATTCATTCTCCAGCCTCTTCAATGTCCTAAGACCTTGCTGTTATAACATTGGCTTTGTTTCTTCTTTGTGTGCCTGTCTCCAGCCTCAGAAGTTTCTCTTCTAATTCCTCTACCTGGTGTTATGTTCTGCCAGGTACCATCATGCTCAGTTGTAGTAGTAATTCAGTCGCTCAGTCGTGTCTGACTCTGCAATCCCATGGACTCTAGCACAGCAGGCTTCTCTGTCTACCACCAACCCCAGGAACTTGCTCATACTCAAGTCCATTGAGTTAGTGATGCCATCCAACCAACTTATCCTCTGTTGTCCCCTTCTCCTCCTGCCTTCAATCTTTTCCAGCATCGGGGTCTTTTCCAATGAGTCAGTTCTTTGCAACAGGTGGCCAAAGTTTGGAGCTTCAGCATCAATCCTTCCAAAGAATATTCAGCGTATATTTTTCTTTAGGATTAACTGGTTTGATCTCCTTGCAGTCCAAGGGACTCTCAGTTCACCACAGTTCAAAAGTGTCAATTCTTTGGCATGCAGCTTTCTTTATGGTCCAATGCTCACGTCCATACATGACTACTGGAAAAATCATAGCTTTGACAAGTAGGACCTTTGTTGGCAAAATAATGTCTTTGCTTTTTAATATGCTGTCTAGGTTGGTCATAGCTTTTCTTCCAAGGAGCAAAAGCATCTTAATTTCCTGGCTACAGTCACCATCTACAGTGATGTTGGGGCCCAAGAAAATAAAGTCTCTCACTTTTTCTATCATTCCCCGTCCATTTGCTATGAAATCATGCTCAGTGTGTAAGTGCTCAGTGCTCTTAAATGTCTTTCCTGGCCTAAACAATATTGTAAATATCCAGCTTGCATTCCCTGTTTCCCTTTCTTGCTTAATTTTTCTCCCAGCACTTATCACCATCTAATATGTTCATATTTTATGTCTGAATTCCCTTCTGCCCATTTGAATACAGAGTCAAGGAAGGCAAGGATTTTAGTCTTCCCTACCCTGCCTCCCCACCGCCCCCACCCCCCACCCCCCCCCCCGCCCCTCAGTACCTTACCTCTGCACTTACGAGTAGCTGGTCATAAGCAGACACTCAGTATCCTCTGAATGAAGGATGCCAGGGACTTGCAAAGCACAAGGCAGATGTCACTTTTCAGGAATGCCATGCTTATGTTGATTTTAATCCCTGATACAAGATCTGGAAAATCACTTCTAAGAGATTGTAACAGGCAAACATTAGCTCACAGAAAAACTGTGTGAATGAAGGAAATTAAACCAACAAGCATAGACATTCTGTTTCAGGTCACATTAAATCAAAAGTCCCAGCAGTAAACACTCCCTCAAAGTGCTTCTCAAACTTTTCATATTGTATCGGCTATAGAAATGGAAGATATTTGAATAGCATATTGGGTTGAATGGACAAAGTTTGCTTGTGTCCAAAAGCTACTTCCTCATGACATTCCTTTGTGACAGGTATCTCATCATCTTTGTAATAAACTCTGAGATAGATAATCTGGTTTATAACCCATAGGTGATCTCATTCCTGCTTTTTTTTTCCTTTTAATTTTGTTACTCAAGTATAGTTGACTTACAGTAATGTGGTAGTTTCAGCTGTATAGCAGAGTGATTCGGTTAAACATATAGTTGTCTGTCACCAAGTCCTGTCCTACTGTTTGTGACCCTGTGAACTTCAGCATACCAGCTTCCTTTGTCCTCCACTATCTCCCAGAATTTGCTTAAATTCATTTCCATCGAGTCAGTGATGCTATCTAACTATCTCATTGTCTGCTGCCCCCTTATCCTTGTACCTTCCAATCTTTCCCAGAATCAGGGTCTTTGCAGCGAGTTTGCTCTTCTCATCAGGTGGCCAAAGTTTTGGAGCTTCAGCAACTATCCTTCCAATGATTATTCAGGATTGGTTTCCTTTAGGATTGACTGGTTTGATCTCCTTGCAGTCCACGGGACTCTTAATAGTCTTCTCCAGCACCACAGTTTGAAAGCATCGATTCTTCAGTGCTCAGCCTTCTTTATGGATCAACTCTCAGATCTGTATATGACTACTGGAAAAAGCAAAGCTTTGGCTATGTGGACCTTTGTCGGCCATGCAATGTCTCTGCTTTGTAATACACTGTCTAGGTTTGTAATAGCTTTCCTTCCAAAAACCAAGTATATTAATTTCATGCCTGCAGTCACCACCCGCAGTGATTTTGGAGCCCAAGAAAATAAAATGTGTTACTGCTTCCACTTTTTCCCCTCTATTTGCCATGAAATGATAGGATCAAATGCCATGATCTTTGTTTTTTTAAGTTGAGTTTTAAACCAACATTTTCGCTCACCTCTTTCATCTTCATCAAGAGGCTCTTTAGTTCCTCTTCATTTTCTACAATTAGAGTGGTATCATCTGCATATCTTAGGTGTTGATATTTCTCCTGGCAATCTTGACATATACATATATATGTATTTTTTTATATTCTTTTCCATTATGACGTATCATAGGATATTGAATATGGCTGTCTGTGTTATACAGCAGGATTATGTTGTTTATCCATTTTATGTATATATATACATGTACCACATCTTTATCCATTCATCTGTATATAGACATTTAGGTTGCTTCTGTATCTTGGCTATTGTGAATAGTGCTAATATGAACATAGGGATACATGTAACTTTTGAATTAGAATCTTGTCTGGATAATACCCAGGAGTGGGATTGCTGGATTTTACAATAATTCAGAAGTAAACCCACACACCTATGGTCAAATAATCTTTGACAAAGGAAGCAAGAATATTAAACAGGAAATAGTTTCTTCAGCAGGTGATGTTAGCAAAGTTGGACAGCTGCCTGTGAAGCAATGAAGTTAGAACACACCCTCTCACCATACACAAAAATAAACTCAAAATGGCTTAAAGACTTAAACATAAGACATGACATCATAAAATTGCTAGGAGAAATCATAGGCAAAACATTCTCTGATATAAAGTGTTAAAATTGTTTTCTTAGGTTGGTCCCCCAACATAATAGAAATAAAATAAAAATAAACCATTAGGACCTAATCAAACTTAAAAGTTTTACACAGCAAGCAAAACCATAAACAAAAAGAAAAGATAGTCTACAGAGTGGGAGAAATTATTTGCAAATGACACAATTGACATGGGGCTTAATTTCAAAAATATACAAACAACCCATACTACTGAACAACAACAAAAAAAAACAGCCTGATCGAAAAATGGGCAGAAGACCTAAATAGACATTTCTCCAAAGAAGGAATACAGATGGTCAATAGATTCATGGAAAGATGCTCAACATTTCTAATTATGCAAATCAAAACCACACTATGGTACCACCTCACACTGCTCTGAATGGTCATCATTTAAAACTCTACAAATAACCAGTGTTGGAAAGGATGTGGAGAAGGGGCACGCTCCCACACTGTGGTATGACTGTAAGCTGGTACGGCCACTCTCTGATTCCTGGTTTTCAACTGACAGTGTCTCATGGTGAAAAACCTTTTTGTTTCTTCAGATATTTAAGTAACACTCAGCTAACAGATCATTACATATTGACACATAAAATGGTCAAAACTAGGACATCTGTCTTGGTTCCTGAAAATAATAAATTAAATTTGCACCTGCAGGGAGCTTTAAAAAGTCATATTCACCCAGTTGGGAAAAATAGAGAATAGTGTCTTACAATCTGAAGAGGCACCTTGAGTTACTTGAAAAAGCTTCTAAATTAGTTAGGGGACCTACAAATTCTAGTACCTAATTAAGAGCACCTTTTGGACACTTTTGTGGAATCCTTCAGGGCGACATTTGAAAATCTGTCAAGTTTTATTTAATATTTAAGACCCATGAATTTTTTCTGTATTAGAAATAATCCTTATTTTATGATCGCTTACAATTCAAATGTAAAGTACATACATAGGCAAAGCAACTGCCCATTAAAGTGACTGTTAATCTCTGCCACACAAGCTTGCTTTGATAAGACTTATAAGTAACCAGTCCTCCGCTGGTTTCCTTATCTTCTTTCTAAATTCTGTAAGGAGCTGGGGGAAGAAAAAGAGTAACATGGCTCAACTCTTGTCCTTCAAAAGCTGTGGCTGTCTTTTGATTATATTCCATGTGGTTTTCCTCTCTTCCCCTTGGGTAAGGTCTGTCCAGGATCAATAACTGGCATGTCTGCTTGAACGTGTAGTAAACCTTGGTTTTCTTTGCACTAGAGCTCTGGGGCAGGAAGTGTAATTGCAATACGTCACTGTAGTGCAGCCACTTGGCTGGGTCCTACTTGACAACCTAAAAGGCAAGCCTCCATCCTTCTTCCGTCCCTGTTTATATTTAGGTTATTAAAGTGTAAGCCTCAAAAAGTTAAAAATATATTGTCATGCAATGATAAAATGAGTGCCTAGCAAATATTTTATTCAATACAATAATAAGGTTATCAATGAGATGTTAAAACTGTTGCAAATTGAAGAATGTTAGAATAAGATTGTTAGGGTTGTCTATCCATCAGGCAGAAATTATTTGCATCTTTCCTATAAACTCTGTATGATAACATCTGCTTCTACAGAATTATGAAACAGCCTCATCAGTAGGGAAGTAGGTGCACCATGCATAGCACTACCCGGAAGGAACACCCAGTAACCTCTTCACCTATTTCCAACATCTATATTGTATTTTCTGAGGTCATGTCATCCTCAAACATCTCCCTAAAATTATTTTTGAAGAATATTGACTGTTATATTTTTAGCTTCTTGTTTGGAATTGATTATTAACATTTGAAAACTTCTTTGTTATTATTGCTATTTCTGAATACTATTCCTTGAGTTGGTTCTTAACTCCTTGCTCTCCTAGGTGCTAGTCCTGACAATAACAAATGCAAACCTCAGAACAAATGGCCAGCTCTGATGGCCTTAACCAAATACAGTGTGCTTTCAGAGTGATTCTGAGAAATACACTGTGCAATCTGCCCTTGAACATTTCCTTGGTGTTTTGGTTAGGCATTTTACTCATCTTCTTGCCATAATAATAATGCATTACAAACTTCCCCAAAACCCAGTGGCAACAAACACTCATTTCTTTGCTTTATGGGCTTGTGGTTTGCTTCTGGTTGTGCTGAGTTCTACTGTGATTTACTGGGTTTGATTCCAGGCTGAGGTTCCTCTGCTTCCTCATTTTTCTTGAACAAGGGGGCCATTCAGGGCATTGAGTGCTAGACCACCAGAGGGCAGAACTGCATCAAACTGCATGATTATTGCATCATGTTTCATAGGATCCCTTTAACCAATGACAGTTTCTGATTAAAGTCAACATCCATAGAATAGGAAGTATACTTTATCCAAGGTGGGAGGAGGAGAAAAGTTAATGCTAGACTCACAAAAATCCGACCTATTCAGTTCAGTTCAGTCAGTCAGTCGTGTTCGACTCTTTGTGACCCCATGGTCTGCAGCCCACCAGGCCTCCCTGTCCATCACTAACTCCCGAAGTTTATTCATGCTCATGTCCATTGAGTCAGTGATGCCCTCCAACCATCTCATCCTCTGTTGTTTCCTTCTCTTCCTGCCTTCAATCTTTCCCAGCGTTCGGGTCTTTTCAAAAGAGTCAACTCTTCCCATCAAGTGGCCAAAGAATTGGAGCTTCAGCTTCAGCATCAGTCCTTCCAAAGTATATTCAGGACTGGTTGGATCTCATTGCAGTCCAAGGGACTCTAAAGAGTCTTCTCCAACACCACAGTTCAAAAGCATCAATTCTTCAGTGCTCAACTTTCTTTATAGTCCAACTCTCACATCCATACATGACCACTGGAAAAACCATAGCCTTGACTAGACGGACCTTTGTTGGCAAAGTAATGTCTCTGCTTTTGAATATGCTGTCTAGTTTGGTCATAATTTTCCAAGCGTCTTTTAATTTCATGGCTGCCATCACCACCTGCAGTGATTTTGGAGCCCAAAAAACATAAAGTCCGCTTTATGTTTCCTCAACTATTTGCTTGTGTTTT
>NW_011495025.1:3276443-3281849 GCF_000754665.1 Bison bison bison | reverse complement strand
TAAGCTTGTGTTTTAGGTGTCATATATTAAAAAAATCATTTTCAAAACCCACATCAAAGAGCTTTTTTCCTGTTTTCTTCCAGGAGTCTTTTAATTTCACGGATGCGGTCACCATCTCAGTGATTTTGGAGCCCCCAAAAATAAAGTCTGTCACTGTTTCCACTGTTTCCCCATCTATATGCCATGGAGTGATGGGACCAGATGCCATGATCTTAGTTTTCTGAATGTTGAGTTTTAAGCCAACTTTTTCACTCTCCTCTTTCATTTTCATCGAGAGGCTTTTGAGTTCTTCTTCGCTTTACAGATAGGTATTTATGAGATATATATTCCTAATATACCAATTCCTAGGTAATATATCTTAAATATGCACTCCCTGGGGTCAAAATTTTATAAAAAGAATCTTTTAAGATTCTAGATGGATATACATAAGTTAATAGTAATATTTCTATTTCTTAAACACATCCTCCATGCTAAGTGCCTGGTACTTGGTTGGATGTGAGAATGCATGTTTTCTGTGATGCTAAAAACAAGCTACCAACTAAATTATTATAGATAAATACAGATTCACAGATGGTAAATTACTCAAAGTTCACACCATTAGCAAGAGGCAGACCTGAATTTTTTTAATTTATAACTTACTTCTGTCAGGCATTGTACTAAAGGCTTAGAGGTCTTGCATCATTTAATTCTAAAAATAACAGTAGTAGAGGCCCCTACTTTTTTATGAGAAAGCTAGACTTAGTAGGATTACTAACATGCCAAAGACAAATTAGGCACTGTAACCTGGAAGTTCAGTATATACTCCATGATCAGATTAAAGGACAGATCTCAAATTCTTAATGAAGTTCATCTTCTGGAGCTTTTCTTTGTTCTTCTCTGATAGCAATCTACCTTGTCTACTTCAATCAGTCTGTGTCTTGACCTTAAATCAGGGTACCTCTCTTGTTGCCTGTGACCTCTGATCTCTTCACCTTAATTTTGCCTTTTGATGCAGACTCTTTGTACTCTGATCTCCCTTCCATTTTGCTGTCTGCTTCAGACTAATAAGCCAGTTCAGACTATTGATCATACCTTTTGTTTCAGCATTAGATTTGCCTGTGCTTTTCTCTAAATTGTGTTCCAGCATGACAGCTCAACAAAAATGCCTCAATCCTATCACTTGAAGATAAGGAAATAGCTTTTCTTTGTAATAATTGGACACTTAACGCTGTGAGTTAGAATGGAAAGATACCTGAAATTGTATTTCATAAGGTATGTCTATTCATATTGTTTTCATTAATCATTCAGTTTTTTTTAAAGATTTCATTTAATGCTTTTATATGCAAAACACTGAGAAGCACAGTTCAAGAATATATAGAGAGTTGAAAATTGTACTTTACTCAGAAATATATACCCATATTAAGATAATGATACTAGAGAAACTACATAGCAAAGTAAAAAGCCTGTTTCTAACGTTTACATTTCTCCTTTCCCCACAGTAGACATTTTTGATCCCTCATTCTGATTGGTGTCTTGTCAACTTTTATCTATTGCCCCTGTTTCTGTTCCACCCAGGCTGCATCACTGGGTTCAGTGTTACCTCCTACCTGGAAGTTCAGTTGCACCTCAGCCAATCCTCAGCCAATCTAGACTGAAGTGAGAAACAGTTTTGTCTGATCTGCACCCTCTCTGCTGACCAGTGGACTTTCATTTTGATTGTGTCAAAGCTTTACCTGCCTGGTCACTTAATCACCATGCAACCTGCATTTCAAATTACATCTTCCACTTACAGCACTGCTTGCATTGCCAGCCCCTCTAGCTCTAAAATTATGTATAGTGTCTGTGCTATCACTGAAAACAGAGCCAATGTTGACTTTGGACTCTGTATGTCATCTCTATAGGCCATGGTGCATTGACGAACTGAGTATTCCTGATAGTGCCTCTAGGCTCTGTGGTGGTGGTTTAGTGGTTAAATTGTGTCTGACTCTTGTGACCCCATGGACTGTAACCCACCAGCCTCCACTGTCCATGGAATTTCCCAGGCAAGAATATTGGAGAGAGTTGCCATTTCTTTCTCCAGGAGATCTTCCCAACCCAGGAATTGAATCCGGGTCTCCTGTATTCTTCTTGGTAAAGAATCCACCTATGAGCTGTGAGAAAAGCCCCACTTCTAGGCTTTACTTTCTTGCGTTCGTTTTGCTATTCCTCAGCCTCCCAGGTTCAAATTGTTTACCTGTCACCATTTCCTCCCTAGTCAGAGTTTACCTTCCCAGTAACAGCATTCTGAGGAGAAGGCAATGGCAACCCATTCCAGTACTCTTGCCTGGAGAATCCCATGGATGGAGGAACATGGTAGGCCGTGGTCCATGGGGTCGCGAAGAGTCTGACACGACTGAGCGACTTCACTTTCACTTTTCACTTTCACGCATTGGAGAAGGAAATGGCAACCCACTCCAGTGTTCTTGCCTGGAGAATCCCACGGACGGTGGAGCCTGGTGGGCTGCCATCTATGGGGTTGCACAGAGTCGGAAGCGATTGAAGCGACTTAACAGCAGCAGCAGCAACAGCATTCTGATACTCTTCAATCTATTGAGTATTGATCAAATACTTCTTCCTAGTTACATTATAAACCTTCTAGTTTGCCCCATTTCTCGTACTCATATGTACATATTTAAACATATGTATCACTAGATAACAACTATGGACCAGTACAACAACCAGAAAAGATTAACCATTATGCCATCTGATCCACCTCTCAGCTTTTTACCTACATGTGGGACATGTAGCTCCATGTCTGTATTTACATTATCTGTGTTAGTAAGTATATACATATGACACTTACAGAAAATAGAACCATTTCTGTAAGCAAAAAACCTGGTTCAAGTGAATATTGAGTATTAGTAGGCTTTATGCTTTAAGTAGTGCCAATTTAAGAATGTTAATACATTATTGACAGATTATACAAATTAGACTTCAGAACATTTCTAAAATTGTCCATTTGAACAGTGGGCTAAAATGTTGACATTCATAAATATAAAAATCATACATATATTTGTTAAATTACCTGTAAGTATAGTAGAAAAGCATTGCAACTACAAAAGATTAGAATATACATAATTGGCTTTAGTATCAATAAGATATAGATTGATCTTAAACAACTCACCTGACTGATCTGAAATTTGAAAACTGATTCCTGAAGTTTACTTGGATAGATCCTTTTCTCTGTTAGCCTGATGGTGCTAACGGGAAAAATAAGACCAGAAGAGTCAGTACTCACAATGACTAGATAGTCTCATTTCAGGAAAAACCATTGTTTAAAGTCCTTGTTCCTTGTGCAGATTTTCAGTGCTAATGAGAATTCTCATTCTTTTCTCACAACTTATGAGAAAAGTTTTGTCCTATTTTGAGAAGAAGCTGGAATTTAGAGTGGTTCAATAATTTGTCCATGGCTGCTAAGTAGTGGAGCCAGGAATAAGCCCCAAGTGTTGTTAATCACTGAGTGCTCTGCAACATTCACATTCCCTCAAACTCTCAATTATATTGCAGTGCTAAAAAAAAAGTCCTTTCCCAAGATAAAAGATAAAAAAAATAATAGTAAGGTAAATATGAGCATCAGAAATGGAGCAGGCAAAATTATTGATTTATCCTTTGTTATAAAGCTGAAATGATGACATTTGCCAAATCATAGTCAAAACCATGAATAAGAACTTATTATTACTTCTGTATTTAATATACTATTTAAACAAATGAAAGAATATTATTTTGACTGCATTGACTTAATTTTTGAATAGGAGTATCTTTAATCAAAATTCAGTTTGAAGGTAAATTAAAGGAATCATATTGTCAGTGAGTCTGTGTGAGTCCTTGTGTCATCGTTTGGGGCATTGCTTTTTTATGCAAGGGCAAAAATCTTTGTATCTGGGGTAAAAAACAAAGCAAAGCAACAACATTTTTTTTTAATTAAAAAGGAAAAAAGAAGATTGAGGTCTTCCTAGTGTTACTTAAATTAAGATCAAGGGAAGAAACATTGTAAAAAAAATTACAAAAGTGCTGTTTGTTTCGTAAAAACAGTGATTTCTATTAAAAACATGTCAGAACTGGAAAAAAAAAAAAGGAATAGTTGAAGTTCTAAATATTTATATGCTTGCTTACCTCATTTCCAAGAACGTATCTCAGTGGGCCATGTTGCTAACATATTTGACTGAATATAACCACATTATGGCTTCCCAGGTGGCATTGATGGTAAAGAACCCCCCTGCCAAATGCAGGAGACATAAGAGACAAAGATTTGATCCCTGGGTTGGGAAGATCCCCTGGAGGAGGGCATGGCCACTTAGTCCAGTATTCTTATCTGGAGAATTACATGGACAGAGGCTTCTGGTGAGCTACAGTCCATAGGGTTGCAAAGAGTAAGACAAGACTGAAGTGGCTTAGCGTGCACATGTGAATGTGCACACACAAGCACACACAAACAACCACGTTACATCAGGGATAAATATAGGGCTTGGTAACAGGCACTTGAAATATGTAATATTTAAGCAAACAATATATTGGAATATATTGGAATGTACATATAGATGACACAATATTAAGTACAGTAACAGAAAAAGACAAGATATCTTGGGGTCCTACTGTTCAATTTCTAGGTAGTATTACAGGCATAAAAGGACTGTTTTTCTACACTGGCTGTAGCCAGAGTGTGCATATTTTTAATATAAGGCTATTTTAAAATTTATTTATTCACTTTTAGATAATGAAAAATTCTACTAGTAACTGAAGGCAGTTTATTAGCATTAATAATAATATAGCCAGAGTAGCGTGAAAGGAACAAATTATAACATGAATCTGGGTAATTATATATCATTCTATTTTAGAGAATAGAAAGCATTTTAAAAATCTGAATGCTGTTATTTTTTGTAAAATTATAATCATATTGAATTTTAATATATTGCTAGTTGATCAGAATTTCTTATTTTAAATATATATATTTAATTATGTACATTTGTAGCTGTATTAAAAATCTTGTACCACTATATTTTCATATATTGCTCTGTTTGAAGACAGTTTGAAAAGTAACATTGACTTTAAAATTATTAAATGCACATGACCCAAAGATCACCTGAATGGCTTCTTGAATCTCTAAAGATGCCATCTAAGTAAATGCTGGAACTAGGTTTCCTAGGTACTGGAATTTTAAAGTTTGTGATTATGGAAATTGGCATAGACAATAGATAAATATATATAGACATAGACATAGCTTTTTAGTATCTGTTACGGAGAAGGCAATGGCACCCCACTCCAGTACTTTTGCCTGGAGAATACCGTAGATGGAGGAGCCTGGTAGGCTGCAGTCCATGGGGTTGCTAGAGTCAGACACGACTGAGCGACTTCACTTTCACTTTTCACTTTCATGCATTGGAGAAGGAA
>NW_011495025.1:3275128-3276292 GCF_000754665.1 Bison bison bison | reverse complement strand
CAGGCCAAATTCATACTTTGGAGGCCTAACCCTCTAGTGCCTTCAGCTTGGTTAAGTAGCTCAGCTGTGTACAACTCTTTGCGACCCCGTGGACTGCAGCACACCAGGCCTCCCTTTCCATCACCAACTCCTGGAGTTTACCCAAACTTACGTCCACTGAGTCGGTGATGCCATCGAACCATCTCATCCTCTGTCGTCCCCTTCTCCTGCCTTCAATCTTTCCCAGCATCAGGGTCTTTTCCAGTGAGTCTGTTCTTCGCATCAGGTGGCAAAAATATTGGAGCTTCAGCATCAGTCCTTCCAATGAATATTCAGGACTGATTTCCTTTAGGATTCCAGTGCCTTAGAATGTGATATTTAGAGGTTGGACCATTAGAGAAGGAAGTAAGGTTAAATGAAGTCATTTAATGAGGGTGGGCCCTCATGCAGTATGACTGCTAGGAGAGATGCCAGGAAGTCTCATGCACAGAGGAAAGGCCATGTGAGGACTCAGTAAGAAGAGCCATCTGCACAGCAAGGAAAGAGACTTCAGGGAAAGCTAAACCAACTGACACCTTCATCTTGGACTTCAATCCTCCAAAACTGTGAGAAAATGATTAGTGTCTTTTAAGCAACCCAGTCTGTAGTATTTGATTGTGGTAGACCTAGCAAGCTAATACAGTGCCTTACTATCTTTTGAAAAATTCAAATACAAATATCTATTCTGTAGAACTTAAAATTTAGAGTGATTTTCAAATATTTTATTGTTCTTGTTCTCTTGTTCTTTGAATAAAGGTCTAATTCTGCCATATTTAACTATGTGATTTTAAATATCTCACTTAACTTCTCTTATACTGGTAACTTTATTTTTGGAAGTCAGATATTTATCTCTGACATTCATTCAGTTTGCTCTAAATTGGTTCAATTTCCATTTTCAGTATGACAGACATAATGAAAGACAACCAACCTGAGGAAAATATTTGCCACTGATTATGGCATGGAGTTGGAGATGGAAATGGCAACCCACTCCAGTATTCTTGTCTAGATAATCCCATGGACAGAGGAGCCTGGTGGGCTGCTGTCCATAGGGTCGCAGAAAGTCAGACAATACTGAAGCGACTTAGCATGCATGCATGCATGGCAGGGAGTTAATATCTTACTTTGTATTTAAAGTGAAAGCCACTC
>NW_011495025.1:3255900-3275028 GCF_000754665.1 Bison bison bison | reverse complement strand
CTTGACTTTAAAGTGAAAGCCACTCAGTCTGTCCGACTCTTTGCGACCCCATAATACTATGCAGTCCATGGTGTTCTCCTGGCCAGAATACTGGAGTGGGTAGCTTTTCCCCTTCTCCAGCTCTGTATAGTCCATGGGGTTGCAAAGAGTCAGATAGGACTGAGTGACTTTCACTTTCATTTTGGGCTTCTCTGAGAGCTCAGTTACTAAAAAATCCACCTTGCAATGCAGGAGACCCCGGTGCGATTCCTGGGTTGGGAAGATCTGCTGGAGAAGGGAAAAAGCTACCCACTCCAATATTCTGGCCTGGAGAACTCCATGGACTGTATAGTCCTTGGGCTCACAGAGAGTTGGACAGGATGGAGCAACTTTCATTTTCATTTTCGGCTTCCCTGATAGCTCAGTTGGTAAAGAATCTACCTGCAATGCTGGAGACCCCATTTAGATTCCTGGGTCGGGAAGATCCACTGGAGAAGGGATAGGCTACTCACTCCAGTATTTTGGGGTTTCCCTTGTTGCTGTAAGGAGGATGCTTACTCCTTGGAAGGAAAGTTATGACCAACCTAGATAGCATATTCAAAAGCAGCGACATTACTTTGCCAAGAAGGGTCCGTCTAGTCAAGGCTATGGTTTTTCCAGTGGTCATGTATGGATGAGAGAGTTGGACTGTGAAGAAAGCTGAGTGCCAAAGAATTGATGCTTTTGAACTGTGGTGTTGGAGAAGACTCTTGAGAGTCCCTTGGATTGAAAGGAGATCCAACCAGTCCATTCTAAAGGAGATCAGTCCTGGGTGTTCTTTGGAAGGACTGATGCTAAAGCCGAAACTCCAATACTTTGGCCACCTCATGCGAAGAGTTGACTCATTGGAAAAGACTCTGATGCTGGGAGGGATTGGGGGCAGGAGTAGAAGGGGACAACAGAGGATGAGATGGCTGGATAGCATCACCGATTCGATGAACGTGAGTCTGAGTGAACTCCGGGAGTTGATGATGGACAGGGAGACCTGGTGTGCTGCGATTCATGGGGTCGCAAAGAGTCAGACATGACTGAGCAACTGAACTGAACTGAACTTGGTGCTCAGCTGGTAAAGAATCTGCCTGCAGTGCAGGAGACCTGGGTTCAATCCCTAGGTTGGGAACATCCCCTGGAGAAGGGAAGGGCTACCCACTCCATCGTTCTGGCCTGCATAATCCTGTGGACTCTATAGTCCATGGGGTTGCAAAGAGTTGTACATGCCTGAACAACTTTCATTTGTATTTAAAAGCAATTGTTGTAATTGTTGCTGTTCAGTTGCTAATTTCTTTCCAACTCTTTGGGACCTCATGGACTGCAGCATGCCCATGCTCCCCTGTCCTTCGCTATTTCCCAGAGTATGCTCAAACTCATGTCTATGTCCATCATGTCAGTGATTCCATCCAACCATCGCATCCTCTTTTGCCCCCTTCTCCTCCTGCTCTCAATCTTTTCCATCATCAAGGTCTTTTATAATGAGTCAGTTCTTCGCATCAGCTTCAGTATCATTCCTTCCAATAAATACTCAAGGTTGATTTCCTTTAGGACTGATTGGTTTGATCTCCTTGCTGTCCAAGGGACTCTCAAGAGTCTTCTCCAACACCACAGTTCAAAAACATTAGTTCTTCAGTGCTCAGCCTTCTTTGTGGTCCAACATTTATATCCATACGTGACTCCTGGAAAAACTATAGCTTTGACTATAGGGACCTTTGTCAGCAAATTAATGTCTCTGCTTTTTAATATGCTGTCTGTGTTTGTCATAGCTTTTCTTCCAAGGAGCAAGCATCCTTTAATTTCATGGCTGCAGTAATTCTCTGCAGTGATTTTGGAGCTCAAGAAAATAAAATATATTACTGCTTCTATTTTCCATCTTCTATTTGCCATGAAATAATGGGACCAAATGCCATGATCTTAATTTTTTGAATGTTGAGTTTCAAGCTAGCTTTTTCACTCTCCTGTTTCACCCTCATCAAGAAACGCTCTAGTTCCTCTTCACTTTTTACAGTTAGAGTGGTATTATCTGTATATCTGAAGTTGTTGATATTTCTCCTGACAATCTTGATTCCAGCTTGTGATTCATGCAGCCCAGCATTTTTCATGATATGTTCTACTATGTATGTTAATTAAGCAGGATGATAATATACAGCCTTCTCATACTCCTTTCCCAGTTTAGAACCAGTAAGTTCTTTTATGTCTAGTTCCACTTATTGCTTCTTGACCCACTCAGGTTTTTCAGAAGACAAGTAATGTTGTCTGGTACTCCCTTCTCTAAGGCTTTTCCACAGTTTGTTGTGATCCACAGAGTCAAAGGCTTTAGTATAGTCAGTGAAACAGATATAGTTGTTTGGAGCTGTTTTGCTTTCTCTGTGATACAATGAATTTGGCAATTTGATCTCTGGTGCTTGTGCCTTTTCTAAACCCATTTTGTACATCTGGAAGTTCTCAGTTCACATACTACTGAAGCCTAATTTGAATCTGGACATAATCTTACTAGTATATGAAATGAATGCAATTATTTGGTGGTTTGAACATTCTTTGTTATTGCCCTTCTTGAGGAATGAAATTGGAATGAAAACTGAACTTTTCATTCCGGCCACTGCTGACTTTTCCAAATTTGCTGGCATATTGAGTGCAGCACTTTAACCGCATCATCTTTTAGGATTTCAAATAGCTGGAATTTCATGACTTCCACTAGCTTTGTCTGTGGTAATGCTTCCTAAGGCCCACTTGACTTCATACTCCCAGAATGTCTGGCTCTAAACAGGTGACCATACCATTGGGGTTATCTGGGTCATTCAGACCTTATTTATATAGTTCTTTTGTGCATTCTTGCCACCTCTTCTTAATTTCTTTGTGTTCTGTTAGATCCTTGCCATTACTTTATTTTACCCATCTGTGCATGAAATGTTCCTTTGGTATCTCTAATTTTCTTGAAGAGTTCTCTAGGTTTCCGATTCTATTGTTTTTTCTATTTGTTTGCATTGTTCACTTAAGAAGGTTTTCTCATCTCTCTTTGCTATTCTGGAACTTTGCATTCATTTTGATATATCTTTCCCTTTTTTCTTGCCTTTTGCTTCTCTTCTTTCCTCAGCTGTTTGTAAAGCCTGCTTAGAGAACTTGTTTGCCTTCTTCTGTTTCTTTTTCTTTTTCTTTGAAATGGCTTTGGTTACTACCTCCTGTACTACAAAGCTCTGTCCATAGTTCTTCAGGCACTCTGTCTACCAGATATAACCCCTTGAATCTATTTGTCACCTCTACTGTATAATTATTAGGGATTTGATTTAGGTCATACCTGAATGATCTTGTAGTTTTCCCTACTTCCTTCAAATTAGGCCTGAATTTTGCAAGAAGAAGCTCATGATCTGAGCCACAGTCAGTTCCAGATATTGTTTTTGCTGACTATGTATAGCTTCTCCATCTTTGACTGCAAAGAACATAATCAATCTGGTTTCAGTACTGATCATTTGGTGATGATTATACAGAGTCATCTCTCATGTTTTCAGAAAAGGGGGTTGGCTCTGACTGGTGTGTCTCTTGATAAAGTTGTTTGCCCTGTTTCATTTTGTACTCCAAGGCCAACCATGCCTGTTACTCCAGGTATCTCTTGACTTCCTACTTTTGCATCCCAACCCCCTATGATGAAAAGGACACTGCTTTTTGGTGTTAGCTTGAGAATGTGTTGTAGGGCTTCATGAAACTGGTCAATTTCAGCTTCTTTGGCATCAGTGGTTGAGGCATGCTGCTGCTGTTAAGTCACGTCAGTCACCCCACAGACGGCAGCCCACCAGGCTCCCGTCTCTGGGATTCTCCAGGCAAGAATACTGGAGTGGTTTGCCATTTCCTTCTCCAGTGGTTGAGGCATACACTTGGATTATTGTGATGTTGTGTGGTTTGCCTTGGAAATGAACCAAGATCAGTCTGTCATTTGTGAGGCTGCACCCAAATACTGCATTTGAGACTCTTTGGGTAACTGTGATGGCTACTTCATTTCTTCTAAGGAAATCTTGCTCACAGTAGTAGATATAATGGTCATCTGAATTAAATTTGCCCGTTCTCATCACTGATTCCTAAAATGTCAATGTTATATCTTGCCATATCCTGCATGACCATGTCCAGTTTACCTTGATTTGTGGACATAACATTCCATGTTCCTTTGCAATATTATTCTTTATAGCATCAAACTTTATTTTCACCACTAAACGTATCCAAAACTGATCACTGCTTCTGCTTTGGCCCCACAGCTTAATTCTTTCTAAAGGTATTTGTGATTGTTCTCCACTGTTCCCCGGTGGCATATTGGACATTTTCCAACCCAAGGGGCTCATCTTCTGGTGTCATATTGTATCTTTTTGCCTTTTAATACTGTTCTTGGTGTTGTCCAGTTAAGAATACTGAAGTGGGTTGCCACTTCCCCCTCCAATCGATCATGTTTTGTCAGAACTCTTCACTATGACCTGTCATCTTGGGTGGCCCTGCATGGCATGCCTCATAGCTTTGAGTTACACAAGCCCCTTTGCCACAACAGGGCTGTGATCCATGAAGCAGATTACAAAGCAATATTCATAAAAAGTACAGAGAATCAAAATGATAAATTGGAAAAGAGAAGAAATGTATAATGTAAGAACAACAAATTTAAATATGACTGAAAAAAAACAAAGTGAAAAAATTGCTCATCCAAACTCAAATAAAACATTTCATTTTTCATGTATAAAATTTGAACATTTCAAAATTGCACTAATTTAGTTATAGAGCATATGACATATTTATTGCAACTGTGTGAGTAATTAGCAATAATTTGTTTTCAAGTAATTGGCAGTAAGAATCAAGATTAAAAATACATTCACAGCCTTCAATCCAGTAATTCTATTTCTGGAGATCTATCTTAAAATATAAACTAAAATAATATAAACACTTTAAAATAATTGTAGCATTATATATAATAGTAAAAACTAAAAAAAAAACCCAAGGATATGGCAATAAGTGAATATTTAAATAAATTATGTTAATTTTGTAAATAAAAATAAAGCAAATGTGTCAAGGAAAATATTGGAGAATACAAGCTATCATGTTAGCAGCAGCTGCAGATAATAAAAATATGGGTGATTTTTTTCTCAATAAATTTTTAAACATTTTCAAGTTTTCTGTGACTATATTTTATTATGACATAAGCAATTAATTTCCTATCCTGAGCAATTTTCCATTGATTTCTTACTAGTAAAACTATGAGTATTTTAGTAAATGTTATGCTCAGCTAAAAATATTAATTTAGTATCTGTTGAAGATAGTGGTGCCATTAGACAGTGTGCTTAATGAACTATAAGGAGAGATTGAATGAAACATCCAATAAATTTCTTTAAATTGGCATACACTTTTATTCTGTGTCCTTTCCCTTTTCAGAATGAAAAGGGAGTAGTGATAATTGATTTGTGACCACAAGACCACAGATAATGAAGCTTAAACCCCATGTCAAGAAAAGCTTGGCAGAAAGACAGAAAGCATCCATATCTTATGTTACAGTCTGAGCTATCTATCTCTAGACTTCTTAAGGGGCAAAACTTAAATCCCTAATTTGTTTCAGCCATTGTTTAATTATGCATTCTGATACTTGGAAGTAAAAGCAATCCCTGACACACACACATATAAGTGTATTACTAATTAATGTGTATACTGAAAGTGAAAATGTTAGTTGCTCAGTCGTGTCTGACTCTGTTATCCCATGCACTGGGACCTGCCCGGGTCCACTGTCCATGGGATTTCTCAAGCAAAAATACTGGAGTATTGTGTATATTAATTGTATATAATTAACTGAAGTAATGTGAGTATTGTATATAACTAAATTGATGGTATTTTACATTTCTATACAGTTGTAAATATGCATTTGCAATTATATATATATATATATATATATGAATAGGAGAACTTCCTTGATGGTTCAGTTGATAAATAATCCACCTGTAATTTAGGAGGCCTGGGTTCAATTCCTGAGTTGGAAGATTCCCTGGAGAAGGAAATGGCAAGCCACTCTAGTATTCTTGCCTGGGAAATCCCGTGAACAGAGGAGTCTGGTTGGCTACAGTCCATGGGGTCACAGGAGTTGTACACAACTTTAGCAACTAAACCATCATCATATATGAGTAGGAGTAGACTAGACAGAGAACTATACTCACACAGATACACGTATGAACAAGGAAAGAGCGACATACATATATATTTAGGTGTGTATGTATATATGTGTGTGTGTGTATTTATAATTCTTTCTCTTTCTACTCTTACCTATTCTGCAAGATTTAGCTCAAAGTTATTCCCTCTGGAAAGTACCCTCATTCTGCTTTCTCATATCTTGAAAGTGTCTTTCTTATAAGATATATGAACTTATATTGTAATGATCTATTTATATATGTATCATTCCACTCCCTTTAGTTATATGAGAGGCAGATACATTTTGTCAGTCATCATTGGCATGCATTGTTGCTGTTCAATTGCTAAGTCATGTCCAACTCTTTACGACCCTGTGAACTGCTGCATGCCCAGCTTCTCTGTCCATCACTATCTCCCTGAGTTTGCTCAAACTCAAGTTTGCTCAAACTGAGTCAGTGATGCCATCCAACCATCTCATCTTCTGTTGCTCCCTTCTCCTCTTGCTCTCAGTTTTTCCCAGCATCAGGGTTTTTGTCCAGTTGCATCAGGTGGCCAAAGTATTGGAGCTTCAGCATCAGTCCTTCCAATGAATATTCAGGGTTGATTTCCTTTAGGGTTGACTGGTTTAATCTAGCTCAGATGTTAAAGAATCTATTGACAGATTGATAGGTAAAAAATTGTAAGGATTTGCTTAGATTTTGTAAATTTTATTTTTTATCAAAATATAGTTGATTTACCATGTCATGTTAGTTTCAAGTAACAACAAAGTGGTTCAGTTATCCATATACATATATTCCTTGTTTTTTAGATTATTTTCTCTTATAGGTTATCACAGAACATTGAGTAGCATTCCCTGTGCTATACAGTAGGTCCTTGTTGGTTATCTGTCTTGTGTGTAGTAGTGTGTGATATTCATCTCAAACTCCCGATTTATCCCCCTTCTCCTGCTACGTTCCCCCTTTGGTAACCATAAGTTTGTTTTCAATATCTGTAAATCTGTTTCTGTTTTGTAAATAAGTTCATTTATATCATTAAAAAATTAGATTCCACATATGAGTGATATCATGTGACATACCTTTGTCTGATTTCACTTGGTATGATAATCCCTAGGTGCATTCATCACTAAAATGTTTTCATTTTGATTATCTCTTTAACTATTGATGGTGTTCCCAGTTCCTTTCCAGTGACCCATGTGCTATTATGTACAAATAGGCATTCAGTGATATCACTGATATATGCAATATGTGTGAGTGCAGTTTGCAGTCAACTTGAATAATAGTTCCTAATATGCCACTTAAAAAAAGAAAAAAAAAACAACAACCTCTCAGCAGTTATCTTTCCAGACTGTCTATTATTTTCTTCTTTCATTGCTTCATTAAATCCTGTTAATTAATATATTTGTGTTACAATAATTTAGTTTAAATTCAGAATATAATGCTGAATTTCATAACATGGCTTCTCAATATGAAAATGACAGTTATTTAGTATAAACACAAATGAGTCAGAATGAGACTGAAATTTTGAACTCCAAATTGGTTTTGTAATGAGAATCTACAGATTGTAATTCAATCTATTTCTTTGTCTCAGTTAGTTAGAGATGTTCCCTGGGGAAATGTGAAGTTTACATATTTTGTCTGCATGATTTGTTAAGATGGCATTGATGGGAGTTATCTGATAATCTTAAGAAAGCTTGTGTAATAAATTTCACTTCTTAAAATATTTCACTTCAAATATGTTTTCTGAATTTAGTTTTCATTTCATCAGAAACCTTTCATTGATACAAAATACATACTTAAATATTATCAAAACATGGTCAGTTGTCCCCTTATTACATTATGAATCCATTTTTAAAAATTGAAATATAACTGATATACACTATTGTGTTAATTTCTACAGTACAGCACAGTTCCAGTTATATATACATTTTTCACATTCTTTTTCATTATTGTTTATCACAAGGTATTGAATATGGTTTATCACAAGGTATTGAATATAGTTTCCTGTGTTATACAGTAGATCTTGTTTATCCAATCTGTATGGAACAGTTTGCATCCATGATTACATTAAACTTTGAATGGAATCATAAATGGATTGTGGAAGGGAAAAAAACAGCTACTTTTAATTACCATAAAATAAACATTACTTTTTCTGTATTTCTAAGTTATACTTTCCAGTGTGGAGTAACTAATCAGAAATTGCTTTCTTATTTATATATTTGTGTGTATTTAAACAGTTGGTGTGTATATATGTGTGTATATATAAATATTTTGTTTCCATTTTTGAAAGCAAAACTAGTTGTCTACCTGTACATTCATCAGAATTATGCTATTTATTCATTCATTTAAGCTTTATTAGGAGTTTATCATGTACTGAGCATCCTAAGTGCTGGGATGAGTAGAACAGATAAGGTCTCATTCTTATGGAGATTATATACTAAAATATTTTATATTTTAAATGAAAAGTGTTTTATCACTGACTAGAAGTTAAGAAAAATGTCTCCAGTTTGTATATATGGTATGTGGCATATTCTGCTTGCTCATTTATTTGTTAGCTCTGCAAATGTTTATTGATTATCTAACGTGAACTAAGTACTTGTGATTGTTTTTAAGGCTATCCACAAAGACACTTGATATTATATTTCTGTGCTCTGCCATGTGACTTACTTTGGGAAATGAAATATAAATGGGAGTCATAACTTCTGTTACTTATGAGTAGATTTAAAGGTCAGAGTGAGTAGATTTAAAGGATAGTGTGGCAAATGGGGCCTCCATTTAGCCTGTGTGATTGAGTGACTATGATGGACAGAGCTCCATTCCAGATTCACATTGCCTTGCAGACTGAAGTAAAAGATACTTTCACTGTGTTAAGTCATGAAATGTTAGAATTGGTTTTATTAATTAGGTATATCTTAACATTTTCTGACTGATACTGCACCATTTCTGGATGCTGAAAATGTAATGATGAGAAAAGCAGACAAGTACCTGCCTATATAGAGTTATAAGTTAAGCAATAAAATTAAAAATAATAATGATAAATTGAAAGAATATTTTTACCTATTCCAAGCTCATACCGCTCACAACGCAACAGGCCAGTAAATTAAAGGATGAGTTTTTGGGATGAGAAATAGCAACTTTATTCAGAAAGCAGAGACCAAAAACATGGTGGACTAGTGTCCCACAGAGACATCTTACTGAAGTTAGAATTCAGGCTTTGTTTTATACTAAAAGGGGTGAGGGTGTGGTTGGTTGTTGCAGACTTCTTGATACTGGAATCCTTTGTTCTTGCAGCTGTCCTTCTAGGTCTGATCACAGTGTTCCTATAAATCTCCAACAGGACAAATATTCTCTATTCTGCAACTTTTTATCACTATATGAATGGAAAAGTATTATACTTTTAAAGATCAGAGCCTTGAGAATAGACTGTCCTGTTATAGTTCAGGCTTTAGACAACATTCTTTTAGTAATTAACTTATAGCAAAAGCAATAGACTACAAAGTTTAAAGTAAAAGAAATAGATCCAGTAAGAAGTCAGATTTGTTCTTCCTATTACAATATGAAGACAGTGAAAAGTGCTGTTAAATAAAGTTTAGAACAGAGATAAAGAATGGCAGTGCATGCTGTTTTAGATAAAATATCAGGAAAGTCATTTCTGCAGAGGTGACATTTGCTCAGAGACTTGACTTAAAGAAGGCACTAGCAGCCATGCTGCAGAGGCCCAGTACACAGTACAACACACAAGCAGTGTGCTGTACGGGTCCTTCTCAACATTCACTCATTCTTGTAAATATCTGAAGAAATAGTAAGGAAATGTTTTGGCTCTGAGGAAAGAAAGGGCTCCATGTGAACAGCATGGAACCAATGTGCCTGCAGGGAACTGAATAAGAGGGAGAGTTGCATGAGGTAAGCATCTAAAGGTTGTGTGAGTACACAGGTCAAGCAAGACCACGTAGACCTTGGAAATGAATGAGAAGAAAGTTAAACACAGGAATGATAGGAGATGACTTATGATTTTAAGAGATCACTTTGACTTCTTGGCAAAGAACCAGCTAGAGGGACAAGCGTGGCAGCAGAGAGAGACTATTAGGATATTCTGGCAGCAGTGGGTAGTTGTGGCAGAGGAAATGTGAAGTGTCAAAACAAGAACATTTGGAGAGTGAGCCCACAGGATTTGCTCTGACATTGTGATTATGAGATTCAGGGAAGAGGGAAAGAAGACAAGAGCAAGAGATGAAAGAAGAGATTAAGGATGGAGCCCAGAAATATGTACTAGAAGGAATGTCAAAATGAGTGTCTGAACAAAAAGAATGAGAGGTTAGATAGTACTCTGAATTCCACAGCTGAGTTGAAATTGATCTATATTAAGGGGCTAGTGAGAGTTGTAAAGGTAAGCATTTAAAGGTCGTGTCAGTACACAGGTCAAGTAAGACCTTGTAGACCTTGGTAATAAATGAGAGAAGAAAGTTTTAAACACCCTCTTCCAGCAACACAAGGGAAAACTCTACACATGGACATCACCAAATGGTTAAAATCAAAATTTGATTGATTATATTTCTTGCTGCCGAAGATGGGGAAGCTCTATTCAGTCAGCAGGAACAAGATCGGGAGCTGACTGTGGCTCAGATCATGAACTCCTTATTACAAAATTCAGAAATTGCATTAAATTGAAGAAAGTAGGCAAAAACCACTAGGCCATTCAGGTATGACGTAAATCAAATCCCTATGATTATATAGTAGAAGTGACATATAGATTCAAGGGATTAGATCTGATAGACAGAGTGCCTGATGAACTATGATGGAGGTTCTTGAAATTGTACAGGAGGCGGGAATCAGACCATCCCCAAGAAAAACAAATGTAAAAAGACAAAATAGTTGTCTAAAGAGGCTTTACAAATAGCTGAGGAAAGAAGAGAAGCAAAAGGCAAAAGAGAAAAGGAAAGATATACCCATTTGAATGCAGAGTTCCAAAGAATGGCAAGGAGAGATAAGAAAGCCTTCCTCAGTGATCAGTGCAAAGAAATAGAGGAAAACAATAGAATGGGAAAGACTAGCAATCCCTTCAAGAAAATTAGAGATAACAAGGGAACAGTTCATTCAAAGTTGGGCACAATAAAGGACAGAAATAGTATAGACCTAACAGGAGCAGAAAATATTAAGAAGAGATGGCAAGAATAACAGAAGAACTATGCAAAAAAGATCTTCATGACCCAGATAACAATGATGCTGTGATCACTCACCTAGAGCCAGACATCCTGGAATGTGAAGTCAAGTGGGCCTTAGGAAGCATCACTAAGAGCAAAGCTAGTGGAGGTGATGAAATTCCAGCTGAGCTATTTCAAATCCTAAAAGATGATGCTGTGAAAATGCTGCACTCAATATGCCAGCAAATTTGGAAAACTCAGCAGTGGCCACAGGACTGGAAAAGGTCAGTTTTTATTCCAATCTCAAAGAAAGGCAATGCCAAAGAATGCTCAAACTACCACACAAGTGCACTTATCTCACACACTAGTAAAGTAATGCTCAAAATTATCCAAGCCAGGCTTCAACAGTATGTGAATTGAAGACCCCCAGATGTTCAAACTGGATTTAGAAAAGCCAGAGGAACCAGAGATCAAATTGCCAACATCTGTTGGATCATTGAAAAAGCAAGAAACTTCCAGAAAAGTATCTACTTATGCTTCGTTGACTACACTAAAGGCTGTGACTATGTGGATCACAACAATCTGGAAAATTCTTAGAGAGCTGGGAATACAGGACCACTTTTCCTGCCTCCTGAGAAACCTGTATGCAGGTCAAGAAGCAACAGTTAGCCCCAAGCATGGCACAATGGTTCCAAATTGGGAAAAGAGTATGTCAAGGCTGTATATTGCTTATTTAACTTATATGCAAAGCACATCATGAGAAATGCCAGGCTGGATGAAGCCCAAGCTGGAATTAAGATTGACAGGAGAAATATCAAAAACCTCAGATATGCAGATGACACCACCTTATGCCAGAAAGCAAAGAGGAACTAAAGAGACTCTTGATGAAGGTGAAAGAGGAGAGACAGAAAGCTGGCTTCAAACTCAACATTCAAAAAATGAAGATCATGGCATCCAGTCCCATCACCTCATAGCAAATAGATGGGGAAACATTGAAAACAGTGAGAAACTTTATTTTCTTGGGCTCCGAAATCACTGCAGATGGTGACTTCAGCCACAAAAGTAAAAGATGCTTGCTTCTTGGACAAAAGCTATGACAAAAACTAGACAGTGTATGAAAAATCAGAGACATTACCTTGCCAACAAAGGTCCATCTAGTCAAAGCTATGGTTTTTCCAGTAGTATGGATGTGAGAGATGGCCTATAAAGAAGGCTGACCATTGAAGAATTAATGCTTTTGAACTGTGGTGTTGGGGAAGACTGTTGAGAGTCCCTTAGACTTCAAGGGACTGGTTTGCAAGGAGGTTAAACCATTCAATCTTAAAGGAAATCAGTCTTGAATATTTACTGGAAGGACTGATGCTGAAGCTGAAGCTTCAATACTTTCACCATCTGATGCGAAGAACCAACTCATTAGAAAAGACCCTGATTCTGGGAATGATTGAAGGCAGGAAGCTAAGGTGATGACAAGATGAGATGGTTGGATGGCATCACAGACTCAATGGACATGAATTTGAGCAAGCTCCAGGTGATAGGGTAGGACAGGGAAGCCTGGTGTGCTGCAGTCCATGGGGTCGCAAAGTGTCAGACACGACTGAACAACAACTCTATCATGGTTATTCCTCCCTTACAAGGAGTTTTCTCTAAGATTCATACAGTGCACACTGTTGGTGTCCTGCCCATATCCCCTTGATAAGTTACCGTTTCTGTGCTTAAAGATCCAACTCCCAGCCAGCATCTTTGCCAGAGTTGAGGTAGATGCAAAACCCTAGGGAATTAATTCTCTGTAGGGAAAGCCCTCAAACAATTATTATACTCACAGAAGTTGGGTAAATAAGCAAGCTTCTTAACCTCTTGAGCAGAATACCTCTGAGATGTTCATTTCACACTGGTGCCTCAAGCTTCCTGGTGGGATTAAGCTCCAATTGTCCAATTTGGTGATATGTTTGAAAATGTACCCTATAAATTTTAGTTTTCTTTTTTCTTCCCTGTGTCACTTCTCTTCCATGATGGCATTTTTAGTGTTAGCTCCCTCAATAAACTATTCATGATATTTCTTAACCTACAGTGGTTTACATTCCTATAAACCCACTGTAAATTGAAATATCATGTCAAAAATGCTTTTAATACACCTAAACTGCCAAACATCATAACACAGCCTAGAGTACTGTAGGCATGCTCAGAACACTTACATTAGCCTATATTCTGGAAAAATTATCTAATGCAAAGCCTATTTTTTAGTAAAATATTGAATAGCTCATTACCTTATTGAATACTGTGCTGAAAGTTAAAAACAAAGTGGTTGTGTATCCCTAGAGTGATTGTAAGTGTATCGGTTTGGACTTCCCAGGTGGCTTAGTGGTAAAGAATCCACCTGCCAATGCAGGGGATGCAGGAGACATGGGTTTGATCCCTGGGTTGGGAAGATCCCCTGGAGTAGGAAATGGCAACCTCCTCTAGTATTCTTGCCTGAAAAATTCCTTGGAAAGAGAGCCTGGTTGGCTACAGTCCATGGTGTTGCAAAGAGTCCTACCTAACTGAGCATGGGCACATGCATGCGCGTGTGTGCGTGCACACACACACAGGTGAATCAATTGTTTACCTTCATTATCATGTGACTGACTGGGATTCGTGGATCACTGCTACTGCCCAGCATTACCACAGAGTAAGGTACCACATATCACCAACCCAGGGAAAGATAAAAATTCAAAACTTGAAGAATGATTTTTACTGCTTTCCTGCTATTGTAAAGTGAAAGAATCCTAAGTCATACCTTTGTAAATCAGGGACTGTCTGCACTCAAATCCTTTTCTCAGGGTCGTCTTCTAGAGAAATTCAAATTAAGACATTTCATATACAGATAAAAATTTCTAGAAGTTGAATATTTTCTAAAAACCTGTGACTTTACATAGAGTGAATCAGTATTTACTGATGGTATATAGGTATAATAATGCAAAGATGGTCACATTTTATCCTCAAGCACATTTATAGAGTATATAATAAATTTATATAGTATATTTAGAAATTATATACTTGGGGTGCTAGAAAAGGGAGTAACTATTTAAATATAAAATTCAAACATTTTAGCAAGGGTTCTTTTTCTGTAGTATTTACGAATGAATCACAAAGACCTAGAAGAGTCCTTGTCATATACATACACACTCAAAAAATATTTTAAAGAACACTTAACCTAAAAATAGTTTGCCTCCATCTGGAAAGATGTTTTTAATGGGAAACCCAAACTCAAAAGGGTACCTACTTGGGCTGTAAAGGAGAAAGAAGCTTTCAAGCAAGCCATAGGGAAGTAATCACATTAATCAGTGGGTCAGCCTCAACTCAGTAATCAGGTCCCCTCAACTTTGTGGATGTTATAAATATGTTTTAGAAATGCATTAACTAAAACTCTGAGAAGTAAAATAATTCTGATAAAGTATTCCAAAACTGATAAATAAGAGTCTAGATTTGAATTCATACTTGTCTGTCCCTCTTCACCTTCACATAATCTTCAATTCTTCTTGAGAACTGGCCAAGATTAGGCAGTTATGCTTTAAAAAGACTGTATATAAGTCTATATTTTTTGTAACAGAGTTTTTTTTTAAACAAATGCCTTAGTCAACTGGGGCTGCTATAATGAAATATCATAAATTAGATGGCTAAAAAAACAAATACATTTCTTACAGTTCTGGAGGTGGGGAAGAGCTTCCAGTTTGCAGGCAGCAACCTTCTTACTGTATCTTTACATGGAGAACAAAGAACTCTTGTCTCTTCCTCCTCTTGTAAGGGCACCAATTCCATCATGGGAACTCCACCCTCATGACCTCATCTAAACCTAATCTCTGCCCAAAGGCCACACCTCCAAATACTGTTCCACTGAAGAATAGGTCGTTAACCTGTGAATTTATAGGAGAACACAAATGCATTCAGTCTATAGCAATTAGCATAAATTTACAGTATAGTTTCACGATTACTTCTCAGGTGTGATTGGGGATTTTAATCAGGGTTTAATCTGGAACCAGCATGGGAAATACAGAATTCTAGAATAGATGCAATGGAACTGGGAAGGGGGGAGGCTGATACTCTTCCATGTTGTAACAAGTATATGGAAATACAGAAAGTCTTGCAGGATATGAAAAATTAGAACATCGGCAATGGCACCCCACTCCAGTGTTCTTGCCTGGAAAATCCCATGGATGGAGGAGCCTGCAGTCCATGGGGTTGCTAAGAGTTGGGCATGACTGAGCGACTTCCCTTTCACTTTTCACTTTCCTGCATTGGAGAAGGAAATAGCAACCCACTCCAGTGTTCTTGCCTGGAGAATCCCAGGGATGGGGGAGCCTGGTGGGCTGCTGTCTCTGGGGTCGCACAGAGTCGGACACAACTGAAGTGACTTAGCAGCAGCAGTAAATAAAAGTGCCTGAAATGAAAAGCTGGCGTCAAGAAAGAAGGTAAAATTCAACTAACAGGTGTTCCTGTAAAGGAGAAAAGAGAGTTTTTCCTTTGACCCTAAGAGGCTGAAAAGAGAGAGAGAGGAAAAAAAAAAAAAAAAAAAAAAACCTTCTCTAATAAGAGTTCTTTAATAGGATCCTGAGACTTGAGACCCTATGGCCAAAACAAAACAAAGCAAAACAAAACAAATGAACAGAGTTCTTAGAAGCAGACCAGTGGATCCACACTCACTCGCACCCTTAGGCTATGAACACAATTCATACTCAGCAGAGCATCTAAGTGTATCTCCTCAGGTTTTCTGTGACCTCAATCAATCCCCCTCTCTTCAGTCCCTCTCATTTACCAGCCAGCAGTGTGACTTATGTTATACATATTCATTCTACTCTTGTGTCTAGCACAGAGACCCAAGCACGTTCTTTCATGAATCATTATCATAACCTTTTAACAGTTGTGGGAGTATTTTAAAGGGAAAACAAGGAAGAAGTTGAGTTTTGTTTTGTTTTGTTTTCCTTTTTTGCCCTTGGATAAAAGTTGCGAGTTATTATCAGATTTTTATAGAGGACATCTCATGTCATTTTTAAAAGATTATTTACACATCATTCTCTCTGTCTAAGATGTTTCTTTCACATTTCTGAAGTCTAATCTTATTGTTCTCTCTTTGTATACTAAGAAATTATTTTAATAACTGTTATTTTCTGAAATTCACTGTAAATAATTTGAGTAGAGAGCTGGATATATAACCTCCAAAATTACTTCTATCACTGAAATTCTCTTATCCTCTCCCTGAATTTTTTTTGAACTCTTTCCAGAAGTGTTCTTTATTGGAAATACCTGAAGAGTCCTGTCTTGTCACTGTTTGCTGAAAATGTAGAGCCCGAGGGACTCTAGTATAGCAAACTTTTGGTGTGTTCAAGCAAGACTAACAACCCCGAAGAATTTTTAAGCAGAAATAACATAAATATCACAAAATAAGCACTAAAGGGAAGGAAATAGAAATTATGTATTTGGAATATTAGATTTTGTTTCTCATGTACTTAGTCTTTATTATCTTAGCTAATAAAATTTAATAACCAAGAGTTTTCTCTACAGTATATTAGATCTGTTTTTAGTATTTTAGTATTTTTATACTTTTTTTTTTTTTTTTTTACTTTAGTGGATTATGTATGATACTTGTCTGCCTAGGTACCACACAATTTGGCACATGATCTCATACTGTTTATACAGTTATCAAAATGCTTGTTTCTTTGGGAGATTATAAATTATTAAATTCACTAAAGTATTGGTTTCTTTCTATCAGCTACAGTACTGAAGTAACCATTATTATATTTCTCAGTATAACCAACAGTCCTGGGCACAATGCCTTGTTTATAATGAATTCCCTAATATTGATTGAGTTAATGAATAAATTAATATGTACTTGCCGAATTGAATTAAAATTAAATGCATGCTGGGGAAGAATTACTGTTGGTAGAAATTATGGAAGCTCTTTTTACTGTCTAAGCTGTTCACATGTCATTCATCCTTAGATGTGTATTATTAAGAGAGCACTAGGTGCCAAGTATGTTAAGTGATTTACTTGTATCACATTACTTAATCCTCACAATAACCATTAGGAAACAATTAGTCATAAGTCCTTAGTTTGCAATTAAGTCCTTCATAGAAAATTAAATAAAATTGGATTAAACAACAAAGTTTACAACATAACTTGGCTGGGCCCACATGGGCAAGGATATGTCTCTTGGCTATATGTTATCTAGGTAGACTCCTGGTAGTGGCTCCCTTTCGGTTGCAGGATTGTTGCAGTTTATAGAGAAAACAAATTGGAAATACAGGAAGGCTTCATTCCAAGAAGTCTCAGAGAGTATCTCCTCAGATGAGCTGTGTATCTACCCATCCTGAGCTAATCACTATAACCAGTAGAATATGCTACTGATTTAAGCTAATCAGGATATCCAGAAATGGAGTGATAACAGATCACTTGCTTTCATATAGACCAAGGGGGAAAATAAATTGATAGGTATATCACAGTATGTTCATTAAAGAGTGTAGAAATAGACACTAGAATACAAAATTGAAAACTATCATAACCATTCCCTCTGTCTTAAAGATAAGGAAACAAAGATGCAAAGGTTTTATGTCAGTTTCTCAAGATCACACAGCTAATATTGGCAGAAATGCAGCTCAAAATCAAGTCTAACACCAGTATGTTACACCACCTCCCTTAAGTATTTATTCACTGTCCTTAGCTCTACAGTTCGCATCTCAAAAGTGCTTCTGAAATCTCTTGCCAATGAAAGATTATCAGTACTAGCAATGAATGTATTTTCTTTTTAGAATGAAACTTTATCTGAATAGTGTTTCTTAATTTCTACTTAGCTAATAAAATTTTCATTCACTGCCTAACTTTTCTTCCTGAAACAAATGTCCACCCGCTTATATTTTAGAAGTGTGGTGAATTAAGAAAAAATGTAAATAGAAGAAAAGGAGAATTACTTGCCTAATGAACAGTGACAGAAAATTGGTAGGAGCCATATTTATGACACCAAAAATATTAAGGCATTAATGAAAGCATTCAGTGTAGGATTTATTTTTTATTCAATATATTTTTGATGAGTTCATAGTGGTAGTTAAAGATTCAGTTTAAAACTAAAGAAATCAGTCAGCCTCATCTGGGTGAATATAATTTTTGCATTCTGATTCGCTGTAACAGAGAAACAAAGTTTTTACTATCAGTTTAGCTGAGTATGTGAAATAAATTGACTAGTACATGTGAAAATACAAACCTCATAAAACTTTATCAGTTTCATTTCAGACATGTTAAATATATTTTAATCCTTGTAATTTGAGGAGTGTATATTCAGGCTGCTTTCTCTAATATGTCGTATTTACTAAACCCAAATGTATTTCCTTTATCAAAATACTTTCTGCTAATTCCAAAGATAATTTTTGAATCAAGTTTTGGATATCTTTGGGAATTTTCTTTCTCTGTCTTTTTCTCTTACCTTTTCCTGGAGAAAGATCGCCTCACTGATGTTTCATATGCAAGATTCGATGGACAGGTTTTAATCTTGACATTTTTGCTAATACTTATGAATATTTCTATTTGAAAAGATTAAGTTCAAACAAATTAGTTTAAAAATTTGAATATCCTAAATTTTATAATAGAATTTAAAACATTGATTATTTCTAAGATCAGATCAGATCAGTCGCTCAATCGTGTCTGACTCTTTGCGACCCCATGAATCGCAGCACGCCAGGCCTCCTTGTCCATCACCAACTCCTGTAGTTCACTCAGACTCACATCCATCGAGTCAGTGATGCCATCCAGCCATCTCATCCTGTGTCGTCCCCTTCTCCTCCTGCCCCCAATCCCTCCCAGCATCAGAGTCTTTTCC